>NC_053024.1:646373145-646495768 GCF_003073215.2 Triticum urartu | reverse complement strand
GTTCCAGATTTGTACGAATCCACGAATAAGTACAAGTGAGGAATCTAACTACTTTGTGAAGCGTAAGTGAACATACTAGGCATGCTATGAGATGCAGAACAGGATAGATCCAACTTTGTAGGAACAAAAACCACTTGTGGTTGAAAAGGATGAATCTATCGGATCAAAAAGATTGTAAAAGGAGTTTTTGTTTACCACTCGAGGAACTGCTAGACAGAGTAGGAGATGAGGCCGAGCAGTTCGATCTTCCGTGCCCTAACTTGGCGACGGAGGACACCTACGGCGACGGTGGAGAAGACGATGTCCACGGCCGGCGTGAGGACGGCGTCGGTCAGGTCGAGGCAGCTAAGCGCTTCGTCGCCGACGTCATCGAGGGATAGCAGTGGTGCTAGGGTTTGTGCGAGAGAGAGAGAGAGAGAAGTGGAAGAAGAGGTAATGACTGGGGTGAGGCGTGTATTTATAGGGACAGGGACGGCACAACGTTATTACGCAGGTGCCCCTGGAGGTTCACATCTGAAGGACACGTGGCGATCATGCAACACATCGGAGGTTGTTCCACGTTCCCACGTATGCCTGGATTGTCGGGTGGTCGTTCCCGCTTCTCCGGGTTTCTGGTAAAAAGGATTGAGCATTGAAAACAGATTAATGTTTGTCTCTATATCTTCTGCTGACAAGGACGCAGACAAGACATTCGACAGTTTCAATAGAATGCATATGATTTGGATAGATAGATTTGAGACAGGGGCATAGAAAGGTTAGGGCCCGATCACATTCACTTAGTTCAAAAGATTCAACTAGAAGACATAGCTATAAGTGAATGCTGTAGAGGACAGAAACCAAATCAATATATTGAAGATAAACATGAAGCCATGTTAACATTGAAGACAAACCAAATGCGAAGACTTTGCAAATGTAACGCCAACAGAAAGTATTCTAAACAAAAGTTTGGTGGTGGTGTTACCCACCGTATAGGAAGTATTAGACCCAGACACGGTGCACAATTATCGTGGCGCTCTGAAGTTAAATTCCGCGTTAATGTATTCACACCTAGAGTGTAAGTCTTCGTTAGTTGAATATATACGTTACTTCGTGTGTTTTCACATCTAAGTCATCAGCATGCATAAGTGTTAGGATGTGTGCATGATCACAGGACATTTGAGGATTCCAAGATATTTAGCTCACACCGCAACTTGCAAAACCTTTTCTCATCCAAGGGCTTTGTGAAGATATCCGCCAGTTGCTCTTCAGTGTTGACGTGAATGATATCAATGTCTTCCTTCATGACATGATCTCTGAAAAAGTGATGACGAATCTGAATGTGCTTCGTCTTCGAGTGCTGAACTGGGTTGTTGGCGATCTTGATGGCGCTTTCATTGTCGCAGTAGAGTGGCACTTGCTTCAGATGAATGCCATAGTCTTTAAGTGTTTGCTTCATCCATAGAAGCTGAGCGCAGCAAGATCCAGCGGCAATGTATTCAGATTCAGCAGTGGAGAGAGATACACAGTTCTGCTTCTTTAAAGACCAACACACAAGTGATCGTCCCAGAAAGTGACATGTGCCTGATGTAGACTTGCGATCCACCTTGTACCAGCATAATCAGCATCCGAGAATCCAACTAGATCAAACTCTGAGCCCTTTGGATACCATAATCCTAGTGTTGGGGTGTAAGCCAAATATCGAAGAATTCGCTTCACAGCTAAGTGATGCGATTCCTTTGGTGCCGCTTGGAATCGGGCACACATGCAAACACTAAGCATGATATCTGGCCTAGATGCACATAAATAAAGCAAAGAACCAATCATGGAGCGGTATACCTTTTGATCGAACTCTTTACCATTGGCGTCAGAATCCAGGTGACTCTTGGTAGGCATTGGCGTCGTATAACCCTTGCAGTCTTGCATTCCAAACTTCTTCAGGCAATCTTTGAGGTATTTCTCTTGAGATATGAAGATGACGTTGCGTTGCTACCGTATTTGAAGACCAAGGAAGAACTTCAGCTCACCCATCATGGACATCTGATATTGCTCTTGCATCATGTATCCAAACTCATCACTGTATTTCTGGTTAGTGCAGCCGAAGATAATGTCATCCACATATATTTGACACACAAACAGTTCACCATCATATGTCTTCGTGAAGAGAGTGGGATCCAGGGAACCAGGTTTGAAGCCTTTGCTCTTCAGGAAGTCTTTGAGTGTGTCATACCAAGCACAAGGGGCTTGTTTGAGGCCATACAATGCCTTGTTGAGCTTGTAAACCATGTTAGGATGTTTTGAATCTTCAAAGCCAGGCGGTTGTGCAACATACACTTCTTCTTCAATCTTTCCATTGAGAAAATCACTCTTCACATCCATTTGATACAGAAGGATGTTATGATGATTTGCATAGGCTAGCAGTATGCGTATAGCTTCAAGCCTAGCCACAGGAGCAAATGTTTCATCGAAGTCAATTCCTTCAACTTGAGTGTATCCTTGAGAAACGAGACGAGCCTTGTTTCTGACAACTTGACCATGCTCATCTTGCTTGTTGCGATATATCCATTTAGTGCCTATGATATTGTGTTTACGAGGATCAGGACGCTTGACCAGTTCCCATACATTATTCAGCTCAAACTGTTGAAGCTCTTTTTGCATTGCTTGAATCCATTCAGGTTCCATGAAGGCTTCATCAACTTTCTTGGGTTCAGATATTGAGACGAATGCAAAGTGCCCACAGAAATTTGCTAGTTGTGTTGCCCTTGAATGAGTGAGTGGACCAGGTGCATTGATGCTATCGATTATCTTCTCAATATGTACTTCATTTGCAACATGAGGATGAACTGGACGAAGATTTTGCTCTTGCTGATCATTGTCATCGTTTGAAGGATTGTCTTCAGGCTGAGCATTGTCTTCAGGTTGATCAGGTGCAGAGATGATAAGTTCCTCTTCAGGCTGTACTTCAGATGGTATGATTTCTCCAGTTCCCATAAGCTTGATGGATTCACTGGGTGGAATTTCATCTAGCACATTTGGCAGGTGCTCTCTTTGCGAGCCGTTAGTCTCATCGAATCGCACATCCACAGTTTCAACCACTTTATAGTGAAAGAGGTTGAAGACTCTGTAGGAGTGCGAATCCTTTCTGTAACCAAGCATAAAACCTTCATGTGCTTTCGGTGCAAATTTTGAAGTGTGATGTGGATCCTTGATCCAGCACCTGGCACCAAATACTCTGAGGTAATTGACGTTTGGCTTCTTACCAGTGAGGAGTTCATAGGATGTTATCTTCAGAAGCTTGTGAAGATAAACATGGTTGATGACATGGCATGCAGTATCAATAGCTTCAGGCCAGAACTTCCTTGGAGTCTTGTATTCATCGAGCATCATCCGAGCCATCTCAATGAGTGTTCTGTTCTTGCGTTCCACGATGCCATTCTGCTGCGGCATGTACGGAGCTGAGAACTCATGAGTGATTCCCAATGTATCAAGATAAGTGTCGAGGCCGGTGTTCTTGAATTCAGTGCCATTGTCACTTCGGATGTGCTTGATCTTGACGCCATAGTTGTTCATGGCTCGATTGGTGAAGCGTCTGAAGACATCCTGCAGTTCAGTCTTGTAGAGGATTATATGCACCCATGTATATCTTGAATAATCATCAACAATGACGAAGCTATAGAGACAAGTAGTAGTAGTAGTAGTAGTAGTAGTAGTAGTAGTAGTAGTAGTAGTAGTAGTAAGGGTTGAGTAGTGAGTAGGGCCGAAGAGGTCCATGTGTAGCAGTTTGAAGGGTTGAGTCGTTATCATGATTGTCTTCGAGGGATGCTTGGCCCTCGTCATCTTTCCAGCTTCGCAGGCACCACATAAGTGATCCTTCTTGAACTTGACATCCTCGATGCCTATGACGTGCTTCTTCTTTGCAAGAGTGTGCAAGTTCCTCATGCCAGCATGCCCTAGCCTCCAATGCCAGAGCCAGCATTCTGAAGCTTTTGCAAGAAGACATACGGCAAGTTGTGGTCCTGCTGAGAAATCTACCATGTACAAATCATCTTTCCTACCCTTCAAAGACTAGAGACTTGTGAGATTCTATTAGAACTAGGCAACGATATTTTCCAAATATCACAATCATGTTCAAATCGCAAAGCATTGAGACGGACATTAAGTTGAAACCAAGGGATTCAACAAGCATCACTTTATCCATGTGCTGATCCTTTGAGATTGCAACTCTACCTAGACCCAATACCTTGCTTTTACCAGTATCAGCAAATGTGATGTGACTTATGTCAGATGGACGTAAGGTTGAGTCCATGAGAAGACTTCGCTTGCCAGTCATGTGATTAGTACATCCACTATCAATAATCCGTTCTGAAGCAGCCAGTGTCATACCCTACAGTGCAGTTAGGGGGATAGGCTTCACGAAGAGCATTGTGAAGCATAAACATTTGACGAGCAAGAGGATTATTAAAGCATAGATCGAGGTTAGGACTAATAGGGCAAGTAGCAAGCGACTCAGGAACAAAATACATAATAAGACCATTTGGGCATTTGATCTTGCGCCCTACAAGATGTTTAAGGTCCCCAGCAATAGCTTCAGACGCATTTGATTTTCGGCTGGAGACCTTTCCCTGCAAAAGAGAGTTAAGCTTTCTTAGCCACCCACATCTTCAAGGGTGGCTTCAAAGCAATGAGTCTAAGTGCAACATCTGAGAACTTTGGCTTTGGAGCCCTAGCAAATAGTCTTGCAGGTGGAGAATAGTACTCATAAGAATAAGCAGAGTAGTTCTGGGTCTTATGAACATGGCGGTTTGATGAAACACGCTCGTATTCATAGGCCTGAGTATGGTTTCCCTGCAAAAAATTTGCGTTAGTGCGACTCAGGTGAGTCCTCTGTCTGTATGAAGCCTTTGGACCATATGAAGCCTGTGGTCTGGGGTTTGTCTTCTTCACTTGTGGTGTCATGACGACATTCACAGGAAGATTCTCCAGACACTTTTTCGGCACCCAGACTTTCTTCATAGGTGGCCCATTCCTGTAGTTAGTACCAATATACCTGGCAAACACTTCACCATTCTGATTTTTAAACAGTTTATAGTTTGCATCAAAGGATTCATCAATGATGAAGGGATTAGCACAAGTGAAGCTAGATAGGGTGGATGGATCCACTGAAGGTTCCTTTGCAGCAACCCATGTGGTTTTGGGGTACTGCTCAGGTTTCCAGTAAGAGCCATCATCATTCATTTTCCTTTCGAACCCAACACCCTCTTTCCTAGGGTTTCGATTCAGAATCTGCCTTTTGAGGACATCACATAGTGTCTGATGCCCTTTGAGACTTTTGTACATCCCTGTTTCAAGCAATGTCTTCAACCTAGCATTTTCATCAGCAATAGCAGTGGCATCCTCAGCAGAGGGGTTAGTTACCACATCAACAGTTGAAGATATCGCAACAGTAGCAGTAGTAGAACATCCAGCAACAGAAGTAGTGTTATCATGCTCAATGCATTTAAGACATGGTGGTTCAAATCCTTCCTCAGCGGGACTGGTCTGTTTAGCGCGAAGTGACTCATTTTCCTTTTGAAGATCTTCATGAGCCGCTCTCAATTTCTCAAGATCTTGCTTCCTTTGAAGATAATCATAGGAAAGCTTTTCATGAGTTGTTGAGAGCGTTTCATGACGACTTTCAAGTTCCTCATACTTAACATGAAGATTTTTTATGTCTTCAATTAAGGACTGAGATCGAG
The DNA here is from genome assembly GCF_003073215.2 of Triticum urartu. Lineage (NCBI taxonomy): Eukaryota > Viridiplantae > Streptophyta > Magnoliopsida > Poales > Poaceae > Triticum > Triticum urartu. Next base: position 646,490,057 of record NC_053024.1, on the reverse strand, counting down.
TCATTTTAGCGTCTAACAGGTCATCGCTTTTGTCTAACAATTTTTGAATATGTTCCATAGCTTTCTGTTGTTCAGTTGCAATTTTAGCGAGTGTTTTGTAGCTGGGTTTGGAACCACAATCAGAGTCATCTTCACTGGATGTTTGATAGTGAGTAGTGCGCGAGTTTACCTTGGCACCGCGTGCCATGAAGCAGTAGGTGGGAGCAGAGTTGTCCTTGTCATTAGCATCGGCATCGGTGACGAAGTCATTGTCTTCAGTGTTGAAGATGGACTTGGCAACGTAGGCTGTAGCCAGACTTGCAACGCCAGAATCGGACTCCTCCTCAGACTCCACCTCTGCCTCCTCAGAAGCAGACTCCTCATCTGAATCCATTTCCTTGCCAACAAACGCACGAGTCTTGCCAGATGAGCTCTTCTTGTGTGATGAAGACTTTGAGAAAGACTTGGAAGAAGACTTTGAGTATTTCTTCTTCTTCTTCTTGTCGCCAGAATCATATTCCTTACTCTTCTTCTTGTTGTTGTTCTCATTGTCCCACTGCGGACACTCAGAGATGTAGCTAGTGACCAGGTTTCTTGCACTTGTGGCATGTTCTCTTCTTGTAGTCATGAGCGGAAGCTTCATCATTCCTTGAGCTGGATTGTGAGGACTTCCTGAAGCCTTTCTTCTTGGTGAATTTCTGGAACTTCTTCACAAGCATAGCAAGCTCCTTTCCAATGTCTTCAGGATCATCAGAACTGCAGTCAGATTCTTCTTCAGATGAGGAAACAACTTTTGCCTTCAAGGCACGAGTTCGATCATAGTTGGGACCGTAGATGTCTCTTTTCTTAGAAAGTTGAAACTCATGTGTGTTGAGCCTTTCAAGTATGTCAGACGGATCGAGTCTCTTGAAGTCATGGCGTTCCTGTATCATCAGGGCTAGGGCGTCAAACAAGCTGTCAAGTGATCTCAGGAGTGTCTTGACGATTTCATGCTTGGTGATCTCAGTAGCACCGAGAGCTTGAAGCTCATTTGTGATGTCAGTGAGTCGATCAAACGTGAGCTGAACATTCTCATTGTCGTTTCTCTTGAAGCGGTTGAAGAGGTTGCGAAGGACACTGATCCTTTGATCTCTCTGGGTTGAGATGCCTTATTTGACCTTGGAGAGCCAGTCCCAGACTAGCTTAGAGGTTTCCAGAGCACTCACACGGCCATACTGCCCTTTTGTCAGATGACCACAGATGATGTTCTTGGCAGTGGAATGCAGTTGAACGAACTTCTTGACATCAGCAGCGGTGACACCTTCACCAGCCTTGGGAACGCCATTCTTGACGACATACCAGAGGTCGACATCAATGGCTTCAATATGCATGCGCATCTTATTCTTCTAGTAGGGATATTCAGTTCCATCAAAGATGGGGCATGCAGCGGAGACTTTGATTATCCCTGCAGTCGACATAGCTAAAACTCCAGGTGGTTAAACCGAATCACACAGAACAAGGGAGTACCTTGCTCTGATACCAATTGAAAGTGCTAGTGATCGACTAGAGGGGGGTGAATAGGCGAATTTTATGAAAGTCTTCAAAACATGGAAGTTTTGAAGACAAACGATAGAAATAAACCTATTACCATGCAGCGGAAGGTAGACTACACTAGGCAAGCCATAGTCAAGTATTCAATGAAGTGAAAGCACAAATACTAATAGCAGCTAGGCAGTATGGATCAGGATGGAAGATAGTATGAAGCTAATCAGAACAAGCAGTCACACAGTGAAGACAAAAAGATAATGCAAACAGGCAATGACTTCACAAGGACCAACTATAATAAAGAGATGGGAAGGATAGAACCAGTTGCTCGTTGAAGACAATGATTTGTTGGACCAGTTCCAGTTGCTGTGACAACTGTACGTCTGGTTAGGGAGGCTGAGATTTAACTCAGAAGACCGTGTCTTCACCTTATCCCCCTTGAGCTAAGGACACCCAGTCCTCGCCCAATCACTCTGGTAAGTCTTCAAGGTAGACTTCCAAACCTTCACAGACTTCGTTCACCGGCGATCCACAATGACTCTTGGATGCTCAGAACGCGACGCCTAACCGGCTGGAGGATTCACAGTCCTCAAGTGTAATAAGTCTTCAGATCACACAGGCAGGAAGACTTCAGTGATGCCTATGAAAGTGCAACTATCCCTAGGTGGTTTTGGTAATTCATAACAACATATAGCTCATTGAGCTAATGCTATTCCAAGATGATTATTTCAGGAAAGCTCAATGATTGGCATGGCATGGATGTGAAAGTGGAACCCTCAAAATGCTAAGGACAAAGGATTGGCTCAAGCTCAATAGCTCAAGACTCTTCATTTTATATTTTAGTGATCCAAGATCACATTGAGTCTTTAGGAAAAGCCAATACTATCAAGGAGGGATGAGGTGTTGCTTAATGAGCTTCTTGCTTCATGTGCTTAGTGATATGCTCCAAAACCCTCAACTACTTTCCCATATCCACATATGACCTAAACCCTAAGCCAAACTCGGTCCTATCGATTCTTCCTATCCGGCGCCACCGAGTTTCACTTGTCATTAGCCACTGCCAAACCCTAGCAATTCGGTCTTACCGATAGGGATCTCGGTCTCACCGAGATGGGGTTGCAAACTCTCTGTTTCCCTTTCGTAACTTTTCGGTCTTACCGAAAGAGCGAATCGGTCCCACCGAGATTGCAATGTAAACTCAATGTTTCCCCTTTGTAACTTTTCGGTCTCACCGAGTTCCACTCGGTCTCACCGAAAGAGCAAATCGGTCCCACCGAGTTTGCCTGACCAACTCTCTGGTTAGCTAATTACCAAATTCGGTCTCACCGAGTTTGTGTAATCGGTCTCACCGAGATTACGTTATGCCCAAACCCTAACCATATCGGTCCTACCGAGTTGCATGTCAGTCCCATTGAAAATCACTAACGGTCACTAGGTTTACATTTTCGGTCCGACCGAGCTTATTGATTCGGTCCCACCGAGATTGGAAAACTGTGTAACGGTTGGATTTTGTGTGGAGGCTATATATACCCCTCCACCTCCTCCTCATTCGATGAGAGAGCCATCAGAACACACACACCATTCCAACTCATATGTTCTGAGAGAGAACCACCTACTCATGTGTTGAGACCAAGACATTCCATTCCTACCATATGAATCTTGATCTCTAGCCTTCCCAAGTTGCTTTCCACTCAAACCTTCTTTCCACCAAATCCAAATCCTATGAGAGAGAGTTGAGTGTTGGGGAGACTATCATTTGAAGCACAAGAGCAAGGAGTTCATTACCTACACACCATTTGTTACTTCTTGGAGAGTGGTGTCTCCTAGATTGGTTAGGTGTCACTTGGGAGCCTCCGACAAGATTGTGGAGTTGAACCAAGGAGTTTGTAAGGGCAAGGAGATCGCCTACTTCGTGAAGATCTACCGCTAGTGAGGCAAGTCATGTGTGGGCGATGGCCATGGTGGGATAGACAAGGTTGCTTCTTCGTGGACCCTTTGTGGGTGGTTGCTTCTTCGTGGACCCTTCGTGGGTGGAGCCCTGTGTGGACTCGCGCAACCGTTACCCTTCGTGGGTTGAAGTCTCCATCAACGTGGATGTAGGATAGCACCACCTATCTGAACCACGGGAAAAACATTTGTGTCTCCAATAGCGTTTGAATTCTCCAAACCCTTCCCTTTACATTCTTGCAAGTTGCATGCTTTACTTTCCGCTGCCAATATACTCTTTGCATGCTTGCTTGAATCATGTGATGATTGCTTGACTTGTCCTAAATTAGCTAAAATCTGCCAAGAACTAAAATTGGGAAAAGGTTAAGTTTTTATTTGGTCAACTAGTCTAATCACCCCCCCTCTAGACATACTGTCTATCCTACAGCCTAACACTCTTTGGCTCTGGGTGTTTAGGGCTTTGTCCTCGCAAGGATTTCTCTCTCAAAGGCTTCGAGGTGGGTTGCTCTCAAACGACAAAAGTCATGCACTAACTTTGAGCAGCCAACCAATTTATGGTGTAAGGGGTGGGCTATTTATAGCCACTAGGCAACCCGACCTGATTTGTCCGAAATGACTCTGGGTCATTAAGGAATTGACACGTGTTCCAATGGTCAGATTTCAAACACACACGGCAACTTTACTTGGGCTACAAGCAAAGCTGACTTATCCAGCTCTGGATAAGATTTGCTCTCATTGTCTTTGCTCGAAGACATAGAATTTGGTTAAGCATCACTTCAGTCATTCTGGCTGGTTCACTTGGACCCCACTTAACAGTACGATGGTTCCTATGACTCAACAAAGAAGAAAAGGAAACAACGAAACAACTAAGTCTTCGCGCTCCATAGTCTTCACTCAATGTCTTCTCTTGTCATAGTCTTCAATGTGAATATCGTCACATACCACCTTTGTCTTCAATGTCTTCATACATTTTTAGGGGTCATCTCCGGTAGGAAAACCGAATCAATGAGGGACTACTACCTGTGTTATCCTGCAATTCTCACAAACACATTAGTCCCTCAACCAGGTTTGTCGTCAATACTCCAAAACCAACTAGGGGTGGCACTAGATGCACTTACAGTTCTTCAAGGAAGCAAGGGCCCAGGCTTGCAATGCGTGATGGTGATGAAGAGCCACCAAGAGACGCTCCAGTGCGTCCTTGTGAATGGCCTTCGGAAAATTTTATGAATCGAGCGGGAATTAAGGAAGAATTTAACGCATATTTGCATAATGCTGATCTTGTGAGCTTCGAGGAAGAAAAGTGTCGCCCGTACCACTATCTCACCAGTACCTTTGTGAGGAGGTTTGAATTTTCATCTTCACGTAATTCTCCAACTGTCCTGTTTGATCTCTATGAAAAATCTTATACTATGGACTTAGAGGATTTTACCACTGCCTGCAAACTTCCACAATGGGGTAGTGCTAGTGAACCCCGCAAATCTGAATTTAGAGATTTTCTTGCTAGCATAACTGTGGGGGAATCTAGAGATATAACACAAGCTACCATAGGGAGCATTCACTTTCCTGCTATACATTACTTTGCTCTCTTCATAGGTAGGTGCATAAATGGTAAAGATGAAGCATGTCATATGTGTGTCCCTAACCTCAGTATTCTTAGGAGTGCTGTGTTAGGAGACAAATCCTATAATTTGGGAGCCATTGTTGCACGCAGGTTGCATAATAATAGATTTAATGGAGATTTCTTCGATGTAATTTATGCAACCCGCTTAGCTGATTTTCTCGGTGTAAACATACGTGAGGATGATATTGAATTGCCTCCCGCTTACCTAGATTTTAATGCTATGGTTCACCACCAGTTTGTTGAGAGGAGTGAAACACCTCTCCAGTATCGACTAATCTTTGACAGACGGCGTGTTGTCCGTATTACTCTCCCTGCTCCTGCCTTCTTTGATTATCAGGCAAAAGGAAGATATGTTATTACCAGAGAGGAGGTAGATGAGTACGAGAGGAGGGCTGAGGCCGCTCGTCGCCACGCTGCAGCTCAGGAGGCGATAGCCGCTGCATCTCAGTACGACCCCAACTATTATTATGGATATCCGTCAGGCCAGCCATGGCCATAGACCAACTTAGGCCAAAAGCCTAAGCTTGGGGGAGTACGTATTTCCCACCGACATTACATTTATGTTCACACACTCATTGCTAGATGTTAGTGCTCAAACTTTTTCATTGTATCATCCATGCTAGTTTATTCCCTTTTTATGCTTTCTTCTTGTGTGTTGAATAAACCTTAAGAAAAACCAAAAAAAATAGTTGTAGCTTTTAATTAGTTTACTTTCCATTCTTGTAGTACTAATTAAAAAGCAAACGCAAAAAGATTTCTTGTTCTTCTTTTGCTTGTTGGGAGCTTTCCCATGTAAATAGTTTTATTTCTTTTCTTTTCTTTGGGGGTCGATAGGAGAAGACCATGATTAAATTGTTGAAGTGGCTCTTATATGCATAATTGTTGATCTGACAAAAGAGCCCATATTGCCTTGTCTTCTCCTGTTTATTGAATGCTTGCAGATTCCAACTTAGTCCAATGCACGCGCACTATTATTATTATTCACATCATTTGGTCGTGCAAGTGAAAGGTAATTATGACGATATATGATGGACTTATTTGAGATGAGAAAAGCTGGTATGAACTCGACCTCTCTTGTTTTTGTAAATATAATTAGTTCATCGTTCCTGATTCAGCCTATTATGAATAAACATGTTTGCAATGACAACTAGAGATCATAGTTTCTTGTGCCATGCTTGATTAGCTAGGAGCTTATAATGGTTTACCTTGCGTGCCAACATGCTATTAAAATGGTTGTGATGTGGTATGATAGGGTGGTATCCTCCTCTGAATGATTTAAGTGACTTGACTTGGCGCATGTTCACGCATGTAGTTGAAACAAAATCAACATAGCCTTCACGATATTTATGTTCATGGTGGATTATATCCTACTCATGCTTGCATTCGGTGTTGATTAATTTTAATGCATGTTCATGACTGTTGTCGCTCTCTAGCTGGTCGCTTCCCAGTCTTTTGCTAGCCTTCACCTGTACTAAGCGGGAATACTACTTGTGCATCCAACTCCATAAACCCCAAAGTTGTTCCATATGAGTCCACCATACCTACCTATATACGGTATCTACCTGCCGTTCCAAGTAAATTTGTATGTGCCAAACTCTAAACCTTCAAATAAATATCCTATTTTGTATGCTCGAATAGCTCATGTATCAACTAGGGCTGTCTGTATCTTCCATGTTAGGCGGGTTATTCTCAAGAGGAGTGGCCTCCGCTCCTCACTCACGAGAAAAGGGCTGGTCACCGGAATGCCTAGTCCCATGCTTTATGCAAATCAAGTCAAAATAATTGCAAACAAAACTCCCCCTGGGACTCTTGTTTGTTGGAGGCACTCGTTGTTTTGAGCAAGCCATGGATTGATGCTTGTTGGTGGAGGGGGAGTATAATGTGTGTAGCATGGAAGATATCGCCATCTCTTGGTTGTTATGTTGACAATGAAAGTATACCGCTCAAAATATTATTCACATCTATTTCAAAACCGAGCTCTGGCACCTCTACAAATCCCTTCTTCCCTCTGCAAAGGGCCTATCTATTTACTTTCATGTTGAGTCATCATCCTCTTATTAAAAAGCACCAGTTGGAGAGCACCGCTGTCATTTGCATTCATTACTGTTAGTTTACATTGAGTATGACTTGACTGGATCTCTTTTACCATGAATTACAATGTCTAGTCAGTCCTTGATCTTTAAAGGTGCTCTGCATTTATGTTTTGCGGTCTCAGAAAGGGCTAGCGAGATACCATCTTGTTATATCATATTATGATTGTTTTGAGAAAGTGTTCTCATTCGAGATTTATTATTATTGCTCGCTAGTTGATTATGCCATTGATATGAGTAAACATGAGACCTATGCGTTATTGTGAATATGGTTAGTTCATAATCTTTGCTGAAAACTTGAATGCTGGCTTTACATATTTACAACAACAAAAGCAAACATAGTTTGTAAAAGTTTTTCTTTATCACTTTCAGTTTATCAACTGAATTGCTTGAGGACAAGCAAAGGTTTAAGCTTGGGGGAGTTGATACATCTTCGTCGTATCTACTTTTCCAAACACTTTTGCCCTTGTTTTGGACTCTAACTTGCATGATTTGAATGGAACTAACCCGGACTGACGCTGTTTTCACCAGAATTACCATGGTGTTATTTATGTGCAGAAACAAAAGTTCTCGGAATGACCTGAAACTTCACGGAACATCTTTTCAGAAATAATAAAAAATCCCTGCGAAAGATGAAGACCAGGGGGGCACACCCTAGCCATGAGGGTGGGGGCGCGCCCCCTACCTCGTGGGCCCCCTGGAGCTCCTCCGACCTCGACTCCAACTCTATATATTTGCTTTCGGGGAGAAAAAAATAAAGGAGAAGGATTCATCGCATTTTACGATACGGAGCCGCCGCCAAGCCGTAAAACCTCTCGGGAGGGCTGATCTGGAGTCTATTCGGGGCTCCGGGGAGGGGAATCCGTCGCCATCGTCATCATCAACCATCCTCCATCACCAATTTCATGATGCTCACCGCCGTGCGTGAGTAATTCCATCGTAGGCTTGCTGGACGGTGATGGGTTGGATGAGATTTATCATGTAATCGAGTTAGTTTTGTTAGGGTTTGATCCCTAGTATCCACTATGTTCTGAGATTGATGTTGCTATGACTTTGCTATGCTTAATGCTTGTCATTAGGGCCCGAGTGCCATGATTTCAGATCTGAACCTATTATGTTTTCATCAATATATGAGAGTTCTTGATCCTATCTTGCAAGTCTATAGTCACCTATTATGTGTTATGATCCGTTAACCCCGAAGTGGCAATAATCGGGATACTTACCGGTGGTGACCGTAGTTTGAGGAGTTCATGTATTCACTATGTTTTAATGCTTTGGTCCGGTACTCTATTAAAAGGAGGCCTTAATATCCCTTAGTTTCCGCTAGGACCCCGCTGCCACGAGAGGGTAGGACAAAAGATGTCATGAAAGTTCTTTTCCATAAGCACGTATGACTATATTCGGAATACATGCCTACATTACATTGATGAATTGGAGCTAGTTCTGTGTCACCCTAGGTTATGACTGTTACATGATGAACCGCATCCGGCATAATTCTCTATCACCGATCCATTGCCTACGAGCTTTCCATATATTGTTCTTCGCTTATTTACTTTTCCGTTGCTATTGCTATCATCACTACAAAATACCAAAAACACTACTTTTGCTACTATTACCTTTTGCTACCGTTACCACTACTATCATATTACTTTGCTACTAAATACTTTGCTGCAGAGTGGTTGAATTGACAACACAGCTGCTAATACTTGAGAATATTCTTTGGCTCCCCTTGTGTCAAATCAATAAATTTGGGTTGAATACTCTACCCTCGAAAACTGTTGCGATCCCCTATACTTGTGGGTTATCATCCCTCTACACAGCCCTCAAAAGGTATCAAACAAACTCGACAAAAATCACGAAGTGACATCTCCTTATGCTCATCATATAAATAAAATTCCGCCGTAGGTGGTGAGCTCCTAGCATGGAAATGAAAGTTTTGCACAAAGATATTGGTGAGTAAGAGATACTGTTCGTGTTGGTCATGGAGGAAGGCGGTGAGGCCTGCATTCTCAGCCAACTCGTAGAAATCATCATAAATCCCGGCTGCTCTCAAGAAACCATCACAAGGCCATTCACACGGCCGGACCTCCGCGGTGCGAGGGAGATTATACTTGGGCTTCTTGTTCTCTTGTCACACCCTAGTTAGTTCAAGCATTAGAGTGTGCATCATGTTTAAATTCCTCTTAAATTTGAAATGGGGAAGACGGAACCCCCAGCCCCCCTGGAAACAACTAGGGTTTACTAAAATTATTTTCAATGAACCCAAAATGCCCTTCACAAAAAGCTCATCATTTCTGGATTGGGCTAAAACCCCTGGCAAAAATGGTGCACTCTTTTCTAGGACATTCTGGATTTTCTGAATTAAATCATAAGTATTTGAATTTGGGCATTTAAATGCTATAAAATAATTTAAATGCTCAAATAATTCTGGAAATAAGTGTGGGCTGTTGGAAATAATCTAAACAGAGCCCCTGATTATTTTCAGGATTTTTAAAGATGTCTAGGTATTTTTAGTAAAGCCTAACAGTTGCAGATAAATAGAAAAAGAAAACAAATAAAAAAAGAGAGAGAAACCCACCTGGGCCTCACTTGTGCTGGCCCAGCCCACCTGGCCTGTGCCAGTCGTCACCCACCTCTGCCAGTAGGCAGAGGCGTGTCGCCGGCGTGTGCACCCACGGCCACCTCCTGCTTCCACCTCCTGCTGCCTCCTCGTCCCCATTCGAGCGCCACGGAGACGCCCAGCACCTCCCTGCACTCCTCGCCTCTCTCTCCCTTGTCTCCCTCACCCTCTCCCGCGATGGCCGAGCGTGATCCTCGCCGCCGTTCGCCATAGTTGTCACCAGAGCCACCCCCTCGCCTCTCCGACAAGCCCATTAGCTCCGCACTGCCGTCCTTGACCTCCTCGTCGACTCACGCGACGCCGGACGCCTCCAAGCACCTCCCCGACGCCTTCTTCTTCCTCGGTCCGCCGAGATCACCGGCAACGCCCCGACGACGTCCGACCTCCCCCGAGCCCGCTGAGACGCGTTCTGCAACCTCCGTGAGCTCCTCTACCGAACCCCCCTCTTCTCTGCTTCGTTTGCTCGTCGTAGACGCCGCCCCCTTGCTCACCGTAGCACGCCGCCGTGTGAGCTCGACGCTGGCGTCACTCCGGTGACCATTTGGTCAGGCGCGGGTGCTTAACGCACTCACCGCACCTCGTAGCGCCTCGCTAGTGCGTCTGTTTCCCCTCTAGCTCGCTGTAGCAGCAAAACCACCAACGACCGAGCTCCGGCCGCCGCCCGGCTCGACACCGTCGTCGTTCCCGGCCATCCCAGCACCAACCAATGCAACCGATGGATGCGCCACACCGCCAGCTACCCGTAGCACTCACCCGCGCATCGAACCGTGGCTGGAGCAGCGTTTCCGACGCTCTCCGCCATCTGGGCCTCGCCGGTGACTCAACGCCGGTGGGATTAACCCCGCTGACCAGGGGTTTGACCCCAGTTTGACCCCGCCCGAGTCACTGATAGGTGGGGCCGGCTCCTAACTAAATTAGATTAGTTTTAATTAGAGCTAATCACTATGTTAGAGGTTAACGACCTCGTTAACTAACTCTCTCTCATTGACATGTGGGCCCAGGGCCTAACTAACCTAGTTTAGTGCTAACTAAACACTAACTAACTCTGTTAGTTAGCTGAGAGACTGACAGATGGGGCCCACCAGTCAGGTTTGACCTGGGCTGGCGCCTTTGACCCGCTGACGTCACAGTGACGTAGTGCTGACGCATTAATTCAATTACTGGATTTATTCTTTAATAGGAAATTCCAGAAAATAGTCAAAACTTCTAAAAATCATAGAAAATCAACCATAGCTCCAAATGCAAAGATTTATATATGAAAAATGATCAGAAAAATTCAATCTATCCATCTGTAATGGTTTCATGCATGACAAAACAAGTTAACCTTGCTGTTTAAGCAGAATAAGGTAATGCACTAATAAGGCCATGTTTAATGAGCTAATATTTGAATGTTTGATTCAAATGAGTTCATCCCCTTCTGTTTTAGCTTGCATTAGGCCAAGACACTTTCATCTTGCCATGTCATAGCATGCATCATATTGTTGCATATTTCCATGTGTTGATTATGTTCGGTGTGACTTTCGTGGTAAGTTCTGCCTCCGAGGATAACCCCGAGTATCCGTCTGAAGGGCAGTACCCTACTACTTCTACAACAGGCAAGCAACCCATTGATCATTCCGATACAAACCCATGTTCTCGCTTCTGCTCTCGTTAACTGCATTAAGACAATGCGATTCAAACTGCTGTGTGCTACGGTAGTTGAACCCTTATCCTCTGCATGACCTGTCATTGCCATAGTAACTAGATGAAACCCACTAGCATGTGTAGGAGTTGTTTGAGCCATGTATGTGATTCCTACCTTGCTATGCCTGCTATGCTTAGAGTTGCGTCAGGTCTGGTTCATTTGGGTGATGGGCTAGAGTGAAATATTTATGTCGGTAATGTGAGGGATGTGTTGAACATGTTTTGGTAAAGGAATCTATGAGAGGCCATGTAGGAGTACATGGTGGGTTGTTTCATTGAGACCGTCCATAAGTACTAAGATCTGTATGTGTGATTTAAGATGCAGTTACTACCATACATTGGGCCCGAAACCAATGGACCCTCTCGGCTTCTTAAATACCCTAGTACTTTGTCCAGGAGTTGCAAATAGTTTCTGGTGTTTGTAGGTTATGTATTGGCGGCCGTGCATAGCGCTGACCCTAGGGGTGGGCTATGTTGCGGTAGATACACCATGGCACGGTGTACCGAGTCACCCGTTTGGTGTCTCGGGAACCCTGTTCACATTGTTCGGGGCCGTATGTGGAAACCTCGGCCGAACTCCCTGTGGATGGAACCTGGATAGGCGATAAACCTGGACTAGAGACTTAAGTGTTTAGGTAGGCCATGGCCGACACCCTCGCTGGGCTTCCGCTTGAAAGTTGGCGAGTACATGTCGTGTAAACGGCGGTAAGTGGTGAAAGCGTGTATGAAGAAGTATACCCCTGCAGGGTTAACATCATCTATTCGAATAGCCGCGTCCGTGGTAAAGGACTACTTGGTTGCCTATACAGTTCATAGATAAGTTAATGGATACTACTAAAAGACTCAAGATAAGTGTGAGTACCGAGGATGGCCCTCTCGTAGGATGACGAGGGAGGATCCCCGGTGGAGTATTGTGTTGGTGAGTAGTGGACTCGTGTGCGAAAACTATTTTATTAGTGGAGCTCCGTAGGATAGCTTAGCCAAGAGTCAAAGCTGGCTTGCTGCAATAACCCCACCACCTTCTTGAGAATGAGCATGTATAGTAGGTTCTGTTGTAAGACTTGCTGAGTACCTTTGTACTCATGTTTGCTTAATTACTATTTTCAGACGACAACACCGCCCCTCCGATGGGTTCTACGTAGACCTTGATGTCGACGAGTGACTAGCCACCCAGGTGGTGATCCTGGCCATGGAGGGCCCTATGTAGATAGACAGGCTTCGAGAAGCCTTCTTTCTTTCTAGTGTCTGTACTCAGACTAGTTGCTTCCGCTTGTGCTTGTATGATTGTATGACTTGAGTGTCGGGTCATGTGACCCCTATCTGTATGAACATGTTATGTATGGCTCTCTGGAGCCTTTAAATAAAGTACTTGAGTTGTAGAGTTTTGTTGTGATGCCATGTTGTATGTACTCATATCGGGCATATTGTGTGTGTCGGGTGGTAGGTGCGACATATGCCAACGGGTGGCTTATCATTGTGGGAGCCAGTAAGACATCGCCGATGCCTGGAAACGGGATAAGGCGAAGACATGCACGCCGACGGATCTTACCCAGCTTCGGGGTTCTCCTTGGAGATAACACCCCTACTGCTGCTCTGCGGGGTCTCCGCATGTTCACTAGTCGAACAAGTAGTTACACAATGCTCCTTGAGCTGTTTGGTAGAAGGAGGAAGAAGGGCACGGCTAGCCTGCTTCTTCTCCTTGTGGGGTGTCTAGAACTAGCAGGGGGTCGAACCCTTTGCATGGGTGCCCCGGGGGGTTTATATAGGCCTACCCCCCGGGGGTACAATGGTAATCCGACTGGGCGCGGGGCCCAGCCGTCTGTGACTGCGCTCGCCGGCTTCTGCGCCGGCTGCTGGGGCCCGCCGACTAGTGGGTCCCGCCGGCTACCGGCCCCTTGGTCGACAGGCAGGCCCCACTGTCCAGGGCCTGGTTGGCGGCTGGTTACTGTGGCTCCATCTTGATGATGTGGGCTTCGTCGTGGTAGGCGCGGCTACAGTGCCGCTGCCCGTCGGGCGATCGCTGTAGCCTCACCGCGTCTTGTTTCCTTGATGGGGCGTCTTCTTCGAGTGAGGTGGCAAGCCGACTGCGGGGAGCCGGCTCTGTCTTGGGCCGACTGATTGGAAGTGTGGCCGCCTTCGGGCATCTCTCTGCTCAAAGGGGGCCACCATCTGTGGGCCACGCTGGCGGCCCGTCGTGGGTGACTCCAAAGTCAACATGGCAACAGTGCTGCGCCGGACGGGTCATGCCTACTCCGTACGGCGCACTGTGCCAGGCGTGCTCCGGGATTCGGGGGTGGCAGGCTTCACTGTAGCCACTCCCCATCACACCGCCGTTAGGTGGGTGCTGACTTCGAGGGTACGGTCTCGACCGCTTTATGGGAGCCGGCTTCTTGGAGTCGGCCTTCTCATGGCCGGCTTCTTGGAGTCGGCCTTTTCATGAGGGCTAAAGTCAGACCGCCTTCCGAAAGCCGGCCTGGGTGGCAGCCAGCACGGGGAAGGCGGCCCCATGTCTTGGATTCTTGAGAGCCGGGCGGGCTTGTAATTTTTTCAGAAGGGCCAGGGGAAGCCGGCTAAGCTACCCATGGCTATTTACTCCGACAGTGTGTATGATTGAAATGCTTGGTATGAGTGGGATCCGACAACCTAGTTGTTTATCCTTGGCAGCCTTTCTTATGGGGAAATGTAGTCTAGTGTTCCTCGAGCCATAGTAGTCCGCTACAGCCCGGTTCACCGGAGTCCTGCTAGCCCAGCACTACTGCTCAGGACACTTGACTAGCTGGCATGTGTTTCACGTCGTTCCTATGTCTGTCCCTTCGAGGAAATGTCACGCGGTGACATCCGGAGTCCTGCCTAGCCTGCTACAGACCGGGTTCCCCCGGAGTCCTGTTAGCCCAGTGCTACAGCCCGGAATCACTCGCTGATGACCGACATGCTCGATGGGATTCATGCATGCCTGTCTCCATAGGTCTGTGCCGCTTTGGGTTCATGACTAGCCATGTCGTCCCGGGTTCTCTGTCATATGGATGCTAGCGACACTATCATATACGTGAGCCAAAAGGCGTAAACGGTCCCGGGCCATGGTAAGGCGACACCCGTGGGATACCGTGCATGAGGCCGCAAAGTGATATGATGTGTTACCGGCTAGATCGATGTGGCTTGGAATCGGGGTTCTGACAGCGTTGGTATCAGAGCCGGACTGCCTGTAGGTTCGTTGAGCCAAACTGGTCGATGTCAAGTCTAGAAATGCTTTAGTTATATGTAGGGGAGTTGATTGTGGGAGGGAACGTAAGGCTCTTTTGCTCCTTTACCTTATGCCCTCTGATCTGAGTCATTCTCTTCTCATTCAACGTGGGTTAAGGACTAGGCTCTCTTCTTCTATCAGGTTCACGTGTTACTAATCTGTAGTAGCTTATAAGATTGTTGTTACCAGCCCCAGTTCAGTTTCTACTATTTTTAGTATGTTGCTAATTGGATCAGAACCTTGATATGACGTTGTTGAGTGGTATTGCAAACTGTTGTGGAAGTCTCAAATCTTTTTCTGAGCATTTACAGCTGTTATGCTGTCCAATTTTCCTTAGAAATTCTAATGTCTTTGCATTGTGGTTGTGCTTTCAGATGGCCAACCGTGCTCAAAACCAAGTGGTTCGCCTGACCCGGTGCCTCGATGTGCCCAGTCATACTGCTATGTTACGGGTAATGATCGAGACGGGTTACCGTTGGTATCCCGAATACACTGTCGAAGAGCAGTTCCGAGACTTTAATCAAAGCCAATATTTCTGCACCATCAGGATATTTCCTTCTTATCCTGGATCTACCGAGCCCCTTCACTGTTCCTATGGACTCGGGGTTACTGTTGAGATGGCTGTGCAGGATGCTGCCTATTCCATGATGACCATCATGCGAGTCCGGACTGGCCTGCTTCGGAACACCGACTTCCGTTACATGCCAGCTTCACTTCCGGGAGCGCAAGGGTATCTTCAGGCTATCTATGCTGACTCCACTCAGGAGGACTCATTAACTCGTACCACTGCCGAGATGCTCGAAGATAAGGACCGAGAGAATCGGGCCTTGAGGTTGGAGCTTTTCAATACCCGTGCTGATCATTGGGCCACATTGACTCAGTTTGCACCTGCGGTGCAAGCTGGATGTATGGATACAAGGGATCTGTATCCTGTGAGATCTGCTCTGCCAAACATGGTGGATTGGCGTGATGTGGGAGGCATCACCCCACCCCGTGGTCCTCGCAGGCCACTGTTTGTTGGTCCAAGACCTCATCCTAGCCCCTATGGTCCATAGGCTCCTCAGGACCGTCTGTTTCCGGATGATCACGTTGAACTTCCAGGCTATGGAGGTGACTTCTATGAGGACTACTACGGAGCTGTCTGAGTTAGTAGTAGTATCACTAGTATTGTAATAGTTGTATCTCCACTGTCCTGCGTGACTTGTGGAATATGACTTGGTGTGTAATCAATTCCGGAGGTGTAGACAAATATTGTATAGGAGCTTGGAATGCCTCCGATGAGATGTAACGTCTTTCATCATAGTTGTATTGTAGCCTGGGATTGTACTAAACTATGTATGATGTGTATGACCGTTGGTATATATATGGCAGTTTTATATTACCATGACATACGGATGAACATCTCTGCATTCCGTGTTATCCATTACATTCTGCACTTCCTTGCTAAGTTTGAGCCATCCTTATCTAAACCGTTGTCTTGTTTTCTCCTAGGATGGTCAACACCCGCAGCAACCCTGCTGCCCCGGAGCAGGGGGAAGCCAGTGCAGCAAGGGGTGAAAATCTGCCTCACCCGCCTTCCCTGGCCGAAGTGATGCTGGAGGCGGAAATAAACAAGCATGAGACTAACCGCCTGCTGGAGCGGATTGAGAAGAACACTGCACGCCATCCGCGAAATGATTTGGTGTCAATCAATGACTTTATCAAGCTGTACCCACCAAAGTTTAACCATTCCGTCGAGCCCCTCGACGCGGATGACTGGCTTCGCAGCATTACCCACAAGCTACGTTCTGCCAACGTAGCCGAAGCTGACAAGGTTACTTATGCTGCCTATCACCTCGAGGGCCCTACTAGCCTCTGGTGGGAAAACTTCGAAGCTATGCGCCCGGTCAGCCAAATTACTACTTGGGCTGAATTCAGTGAGGCTTTCCATGAGCATCACATTCCGGAAGGTCTCATAGATCGCAAGAGGGAGGAGTTCTGCAATTTCACCCAAGGAAGACTGACTGTGGATGCATATAGTCGTGAATTTGGGAATCTGGCACGTTATGCCCCTGAAGAGGTATCTACTGACGCTAAGAAGCAGGCAAGGTTCCACAAGGGACTTAGCCCTGAGCTTCGCCGCGATCTTCGTCTGCACGAGTGCACCTCCTTTCAGAAGTTGGTCAACAAAGCCATCCGTGCTGAGACAGGCCAGACTGATTATGACGCTTCACGCAAGCACTCCCGTGATTTTGGCTCTTCATCCGGCTCTGGAGCTCAGAAGCGCCGGGTGTGGATCCCAAGCACGACACTGCCACCCAGGTTCATCCTGAGGCCATCCTTTGAGGCGCCTCGTCCCAACCAGTAGCTTGCACCGCCCAAGCCCTATGGTGGCCCCGCTGCTAATGCTGCTCCACTCCCCAATGTTGTGACATGCTTCAAGTGTGGAGAGCCGGGTCACTATAGCCGGGAGTGTCCCCAGAACAACAACCCCAATCAAACTGGAAAGTCTATTGGCCGTGGTAAGCCCGCGGGAAAGAATTCTACGCCAAGCCGGTCACCACTGCCCGTGGCCATGTCAACTATGTTTCAGCCGAGGAGGCTCATGAGGATCCTAATGTCGTCCTTGGTACGCTCCTTGTTAACTACCATCCGGCATATGTTCTTTTCGATACTGGAGCATCTCATTCATTCATATCCGAGAACTATGCTCGATTGCATAACATGACATTCTGTGACATGCCCACTTCCATGGTAATTCAAACTCCGGGTTCCAAATGGCAAACCTCTAGAGTAAGCCATGGGAACGAAATTCTTGTCGATAGACTTGTCTTCCTTGCATCCTTAATAGCTCTCAAGTCCTCGGACATAAACATCATCTTGGGTATGGACTGGATGTCAGCTCATTATGCTAAGATTGATTGTGCCACTGGAACCGTTCAACTTACTCACCCATCGGGCAAGACAGTCAATGTCTTAACTCGAGTGGCCAAGCGCCAACTTTACTCCCTAAATACCAACCCCCTTCCAGACCTTGAGGATGTTCCGGTAGTCCGAGACTTTCCGTATGTCTTTCCAGAAGAACTGCCAGGTGTTCCACCTGACAGGGATGTCGAGTTTGTGATAGACCTTGTTCCAGGAACCGTTCCAATTTCTAGGAGACCCTACAAGATGGCACCCTTAGAACTAGCCGAGCTTAAGAACCAACTCGATGAGTCCTTGAAAAGGGGTTTCATCCGTCCTAGTTCCTCTCCTTGGGCTTGCCCCGTCCTCTTCGTCAAGAAGAAGGATGGAACGGATCGAATGGTTGTAGATTACCGACCTGTCAACTTGGTCACCATCAAGAACAAGTATCCGCTTCCCAGGATCAACGATCTGTATGATCAGTTCGCTGGGTCCTCAGTCTTTTCCAAGATGGATTTGAGGTTAGGCTACCATCAAATCAAAATCAGAAACGGGGACATTCCCAAAACGGCATTTGTTACTCGTTATGGCCAATACGAGTACACCGTTATGTCCTTCGGTTTAACCAATGCCCCAGCTACCTTATCCCGGTTAATGAACTCGGTTTTCATGGAGTACTTGGATAAATTCGTCGTGGTATACCTTGATGACATACTCATCTACTCCAAGAATGAAGAGGAACATGCCAAACATCTAAGGCTGGTATTGATGAAACTTCGAGAGCATCGCCTTTATGCCAAATTCTCCAAGTGTGAATTTTGGTTGCCAGAAGTGACCTATCTAGGCCATGTAATCTCTGGTAAGGGTATTGCTGTCAATCCCGAGCGAGTTCAAGCTGTCCTTGATTGGACTCCACCTGAGACGGTCAAGCAAGTTCGGAGCTTCCTTGGCTTAGCGAGCTATTGCCGCCGCTTTGTCGAGAATTTCTCCAAGGTTGCTAAACCTCTAACTGAACTCCTCAAGAAAGATAAAAAGTTCGAGTGGATCCCACAGTGCGAGTTCAGCTTTCAGGAACTAAAAAGATGCCTGACATCTGCTCCCGTACTGGTAGCACCAGATTTCTCCAAGGACTTTATTATCTATTGCGACGCCTCGCGACAAGGACTAGGTTGCATACTCATGCAGGATCGTCAGGTAATTGCCTATGCTTCACGGCAATTACACCCACATGAGGAGAATTATCCCACACATGATCTAGAGCTTGCAGCTGTAGTCCATGCACTTAAAACTTGGCGACATTACCTCCTCGGTAATCGTTGCGAGATCTTCACCGATCACCAAAGTTTGAAATATATCTTCACCCAACCAGATTTGAATCTCAGGCAACGACGTTGGGTCGAGTTGATCTCGGATTACGACTTAGGAATAATTTACACCCTGGGCAAAGCCAATGTCATCGCCGATGTGCTAAGTCGTAAGTCCTATTGTAACAACCTGATGTTACAACAAAGTCAACCACTTCTCCATGAGGAATTTCGTAAGCTTAATCTTCACATTGTTCCTCGAGGATTCCTATCCACCCTGGTGGCGAAACCTACCCTTACGGATCAGATCATCAAGGCACAGAAGGTAGATCCGGGAATCTCCCGTATTAAGAGAAGCATTAAGAAAGGAGTCGCGAATTGTTTCTCCATTGATGATCAAGGTGTCGTATACTTTGGAAATCGCCTAGTGGTTCCAAAGGCACGAAACCTGAGGCGGCTGATCCTTAAGGAAGCTCATGAATCCCCTCTCACCATTCATCCCGGTAGTACTAAAATGTATTAAGACCTACGCCAGAGGTTTTGGTGGACTAGGATGAAAAGAGAAATCGCTCAATACATTGCTAATTGCGACGTTTGTCGTCGTGTTAAAGCAGAGCATCAACGGCCTGCTGGCACCCTTCAACCTTTGGCTATTCCTGAGTGGAAATGGGATAAAATCAGTATGGATTTCATCACTGGGTTTCCCAGGACCAAGAGAGGGAATAATGCCATCTTCGTCGTAATCGACTGTCTTTCCAAAGTAGCCCACTTTCTACCTGTTCGTGAGAGTATCACCGCTAGCTAGCTAGCCGATTTATACATCTCCCGAATAGTGTCTCTTCATGGTGTTCCATTGGAAATTAACTCAGACCGTGGGAGTCTCTTCACCTCTCGATTTTGGGAAAGTTTTCAAAATGCTATGGGAACTCGTCTCTCTTTTAGCACCACCTTCCATCATCAATCAAGTGGTCAAGTAGAGCGAGTCAATCAAATTCTGGAGGATATGCTCCGAGCTTCTGTCATCTCGTTCGGAATGGGTTGGGAGAAATGCCTTCCATTCACGGAGTTTGCTTATAACAATAGTTATCAAGCAAGCTTGGGCAAGGCTCCTTTTGAAGTTCTCTATGGCCGAAAATGTCGAACGCCTCTTAATTGGTCAGAAATCGGGGAAAGACAACTCTTTGGCCCGGATATGATTCAGGAAGCAGAAGAGCAGGTTCGCGTTATTCGTGAGAGATTGAAAACAGCCCAATCTCGTCAAAAGAGTCAATATGATCGTAAACATAAGCCTATGACTTATGAAGTCGGCGAGAAGGCCTACCTTCGGGTTACTCCGTTAAAGGGAACCCATCATTTCGGTATCAAAGGCAAATTGGCTCCTCGTTACATTGGACCCTTTCGCATTCTTGCCAAACGAGGAGAAGTTGCCTACCAATTGGAACTACCTTCGCATCTTTCCAGAGTTCACGATGTCTCCCACATTTCTCAACTCAGACGTTGCTTCGCGGATCCTATTCGTGGAGTGGACCACGAAACGCTTGATCTACAAGATAACCTCTCATATCGGGAATATCCCGTTCGTATCCTTGATCAAGCCAAGCGTACCACTCGACGTCATAATATCAAGTTTCTCAAGGTTCAATGGTCACACCATTCCGAGAAAGAAGCCACTTGGGAAAGGGGGGATCGTCTTCGACTCGAGTACCCCACCTTCTTTCCGGAGGATCCTAAATCTCGGGACGAGATTCTTTTGAGTGGGGGTGAGTTGTCACACCCTAGTTAGTTCAAGCATTAGAGTGTGCATCATGTTTAAATTCCTCTTAAATTTGAAATGGGGAAGACACAACCCCCAGCCCCCCTGGAAACAACTAGGGTTTACTAAAATTATTTTCAATGAACCCAAAATGCCCTTCACAAAAAGCTCATCATTTCTGGATTGGGCTAAAACCCCTAGCAAAAATGGTGCACCCTTTTCTAGGACATTCTGGATTTTCTGAATTAAATCATAAGTATTTGAATTTGGGCATTTAAATGCTATAAAATAATTTAAATGCTCAAATAATTCTGGAAATAAGTGTGGGCTGTTGGAAATAATCTAAACAGAGCCCCTGATTATTTTCAGGATTTTTAAAGATGTCTAGGTATTTTTAATAAAGCCTAACAGTTGCAGATAAATAGAAAAAGAAAACAAATAAAGAGAGAGAGAGAGAAACCCACCTGGGCCTCACCTGTGCTGGCCCGGCCCACCTGGCCTATGCCAGTCGTCACCCACCTCTGCCAGTAGACAGAGGCGTGTCGCCGGCGCGTGCACCTGCGGCCACCTCCTGCTGCCTCCTCGTCCCCATCCGAGTGCCACGGAGACGCCCAGCACCTCCCTGCACTCCTCCCCTCTCTCCCCCTCGTCTCCTTCACCCTCTCCCGCGATGGCCGAGTGCGATCCTCGCCGCCGTTCGCCGTAGTTGTCACTAGAGCCACCCCCTCGCCTCTCCGACAAGCCCATTAGCTCCGCGCTGCCGTCCTCGACCTCCTCGTCGACTCACGCGATGCCGGACGCCTCCAAGCACCTCCCTGACGCCTTCTTCTTCCTCGGTCCGCTGAGATCGCCGGCAACGCCCCGACGACGTCCGACCTCCCCCGAGCCCGCTGAGACGCGTTCTGCAACCGTCATGAGCTCCTCTACCGAACCCCCCTCTTCTCTGCTTCGTTTGCTCACCGTAGATGCCGCCCCCTTGCTCACCGTAGCACGTCGCCGTGTGAGCTCGACGCCGGCGTCACTCCGGTGACCATTTGGTCAGGCGCGGGTGCTTAACGCACTCACCGCACCTCGTAGCGCCTCGCTAGTGCGTCCATTTCCCCGCTAGCTCGCTGCAGCAGCAAAACCACCAACGGCCGAGCTCCGGCCGCCGCCCGGCTCGATGCCATCGTCGTTCCCGGCCATCCCAGCACCAACCAATGCCACCAATGGATGCGCCACACTGCCAGCTACCCGTAGCACTCACCCGCGCATCGAACCGTGGCCGGAGCAGCGTTTCCGACGCTCTCCGCCGTCTCGGCCTCGCCGGCGACTCAACGCCGGCGGGATTAACCCCGCTGACCAGGGGTTTGACCCCAGTTTGACCCCGCCCGAGTCACTGATAGGTGGGGCCGGCTCCTAACTAAATTAGATTAGTTTTAATTAGAGCTAATCACTCTGTTAGAGGTTAACGACCTCGTTAACTAACTCTCTCTCATTGACATGTGGGCCCAGGGCCTAACTAACCTAGTTTAGTGCTAACTAAACACTAACTAACTCTGTTAGTTAGCTGAGAGACTGACAGATGGGGCCCACCAGTCAGGTTTGACCTGGGCTGGCGCCTTTGACCCGCTGACGTCACAGTGACGCAGTGCTGATGCATTAATTCAATTACTGGATTTATTCTTTAATAGGAAATTCAAGAAAATAGTCAAAACTTCTAAAAATCATAGAAAATCAACCATAGCTTCAAATGCAAATATTTATATATGAAAAATGATCAAAAAAATTCAATCTATCCATCTGTAATGGTTTCATGCATGACAAAACAAGTTAATCTTGCTGTTTAAGTAGAATAAGGTAATGCACTAATAAGGCCATGTTTAATGAGCTAATATTTGAATCTTTGATTCAAATGAGTTCATACCCTTCTGTTTTAGCTTGCATTAGGCCAAGACACTTTCATCTTGCCATGTCATAGCATGCATCATATTGTTGCATATTGCCATGTGTTGATAATGTTTGGTGTGACTTTCGTGGTAGGTTCTGCCTCCGAGGATAACCCCGAGTATCCGTCTGAAGGGTAGTACCCTACTACCTCTACAACAGGCAAGCAACCCATTGACAATTCCGATACAAACCCATGTTCTCGCTTCTGCTCTCGTTTACTGCATTAAGACAACACGATTCAAACTGCTGCGTGCTACGGTAGTTGAACCCTTATCCTCTGCATGACCTATCATTGCCACAGTAACTAGATGAAACCCACTAGCATGTGTAGGAGTTGATTGAGCCATGTATGTGATTCCTACCTTGCTATGCCTGCTATGCTTAGAGTTGCGTCAGGTCTGGTTCATCTGGGTGATGGGCTAGAGTGAAATGTTTATGTCAGTAATGTGAGGGATGTGTTGAACATGTTTTGGTAAAGGTATCGATGAGAGGCCATGTAGGAGTACATGGTGGGTTGTTTCATTGAGACCGTCCATAAGAACTGAGATCTGTATGTGTGATTTAAGATGCAGTTACTACCGTACATTGGGCCCGAAACCAATGGACCCTCTCGGCTTCTTAAATACCCTAGTACTCTCTCCAGGAGTTGCAAATAGTTTCTGGTGTTTGTAGGTTATGTGTTGGCGTCCGTGCGTAGCGCTGACCCTAGGGGTGGGCTATGTTGCGGTAGATACACCGTGGCACGGTGTACCGAGTCACCCGTTTGGTGTCTCGGGAACCCTGTTCACATCGTCCGGGGCCGTATGTGGAAACCTCGGACGGACTCCCTGCGGATGGAACCTGGATAGGCGATAAACCTGGACTAGAGACTTAAGTGTTTAGGTAGGCCGTAGCCAACACCCTCGCTGGGTTTCCGCTTGAAGGTTGCCGAGTACATGTCGTGTAAACGGCGGTAAGTGGTGAAAGCGTGTATGAAGAAGTATACCCCTGCAGGGTTAACATCATCTATTCGAATAGCCGCGTCCGCGGTAAAGGACTACTTGGTTGCCTATACAGTTCATAGATAAGTTAATGGATACTACTAAAAGACTCAAGATAAGTGTGAGTACCGAGGATGGCCCTCTCGTAGGATGACGAGGGAGGATCCCCGGTGGAGTATTGTGTTGGTGAGTAGTGGACTCGTGTGCGAAAACTATTTTATTAGTGGAGCTCCGTAGGATAGCTTAGCCAAGAGTCAAAGCTGGTTTGCTGCAATAACCCCACCACCTTCTTGAGAATGAGCATGTATAGTAGGTTCTGTTGTAAGACTTGCTGAGTACCTTTGTACTCATGTTTGCTTAATTACTATTTTCAGACGACAACACCGCCCCTCCGATGGGTTCTACGTAGACCTTGATGTCGACGAGTGACTAGCCACCCAGGTGGTGATCCTGGCCATGGAGGCCCCTATGTAGATAGACAGGCTTCGAGAAGCCTTCTTTCTTTCTAGTGTCTGTACTCAGACTAGTTGCTTCCGCTTGTGCTTGTATGATTGTATGACTTGAGTGTCGGGGTCATGTGACCCCTATCTGTATGAACATGTTATGTATGGCTCTCTGGAGCCTTTAAATAAAGTACTTGAGTTGTAGAGTTTTGTTGTGATGCCATGTTGTATGTGCTCATATCGGGCATATTGTGTGTATGATTGAAATGCTTGGTATGAGTGGGATCCGAGAACCTAGTTGTTTATCCTTGGCAGCCTTTCTTATGGGGAAATGTAGTCTAGTGTTCCTCGAGCCATAGTAGTCTGCTACAGCCCGGTTCACCGGAGTCCTGCTAGCCCAGCACTACTGCTCAGGACACTTGACTGGCCGGCATGTGTTTCACGTCATTCCTATGTCTGTCCCTTCGGGGAAATGTCACGTGGTGACATCCAGAGTCCTGCCTAGCCTGCTACAGCCCGGGTTCCCTCGGAGTCCTGTTAGCCCAGTGCTACAGCCCGGAATCACTCGCTGATGACTGACATGCTCGATGGGATTCATGTATGCCTGTCTCCATAGGTCCGTGCCGCTTTGGGTTCACGACTAGCCATGTCGGCCCGGGTTCTCTGTCATATGGATGCTAGCGACACTATCATATACGTGAGCCAAAAGGCGCAAACGGTCCCGGGCCATGGTAAGGCGACACCCGTGGGATACCGTGCGTGAGGCCGCAAAGTGATATGATGTGTTACCGGCTAGATCGATGTGGCTTGGAATCGGGGTTCTGACATCTCTTCACTTTGTTTATCCTTCGAGCTTCGGCTCGATGAGCCCCTCGAAAATCTCTTCATCTTTTTCTGAAAATTTCTGAAATTTTTAGTAACTTCAAAATAGAAGTGAACCAAACTCAACAATATTGATAACAACTACTCCTACAAGTGCCTAGAGGCAATATCATGCATCAAAACTACTTTTGACCACAGAAATTTGACATGCAAGCTCAAGAACAAGGTCACCTAAGCAGCAAAAATATGCAATGAATAAAGCACTAGAACAAAAACTAATTGGACCATTGGAGGAGTCACATACCAAAGAACAATCCCCGAAAGTAGTTTTGTGATTGGAGCTTTGAGCAGGGAGATCGAAAATGGTAGCAAGATGAGCTTGGACTCGGGTTTGAGCTGGCTAGTGATGTTTTTGGGAGGAAGAAGGAGTGTGTGGTAGCTAGAATAAGTGGAGGGGAGCCACCATGGGCCCACGAGGTAGGGAGCGCGCCCTGGACCCTCGTGGCCAGGTGCTTGCTCCCCCTGCTGTGTTCTCAGTGCCAAATATTCTCAAATATTCCAGAAAAAATCATATTTAAATTTCAGGGCATTTGGAGAACTTCTATTTTCGGGGTATTTTTTATTGCATGGACAATTCAGAAAACAGACAGAAAGATACTATTTTTTCTTTATTTAATATAAATAACAGAAAGTAAAAAGAGGGTACAGAGAGTTGTGTTTTCTAAATTCATCCATCTCATACTCATCAAAAGGAATCCACTAACAAGGTTGATCAGGTCTTGTTAACAAACTCATTCCGAATAACATGGAACCGGAGAATTTTCGAATAACACTAGGTTACCTCAATGGGGATATGCATGTCCCCAACAATAAGAATATCATATTTCTTCTTTACAGTAGGAAGAGGAAATTCAAAACCTCCAATAGTAATAGTTGAAAATTTTCCAATAGCATTTATACTGTGAACTTGAGGTTGCTTCCTCGGAAAGTGTACCGTATGCTCATTACCATTAACATGAAAAGTGACATTGCCTTTGGTGCAATCAATAACAGCCCCTGCAGTATTCAAAAAGGGTCTTCCAAGAATAATAGACATACTATCGTCCTTGGGAATATCAAGAATAACAAAGTCCGTTAAGATAGTAACGTTTGCAACCACAACAAGCACGTCCTCACAAATACCGATAGGTATAGCAGTTGATTTATCAGCCATTTGCAAAGATATTTCAGTAGGTGTCAACTTATTCAAATCAAGTCTACGATATAAAGAGAGAGGCATAACACTGGCTCCAAGATCACATAAAGCAGTTTTAACATAGTTTCTTTTAATGGAGCATGGTATAGTTGGTACTCCGGGATCTCCTAGTTTCTTAGGTATTCCACCCTTAAAAGTATAATTAGCAAGCATGGTGGAAATTTTAGCTTCCGGTATCTTTATATTATTAGTAACAATATCTTTCATGTACTTAGCATAAGGATTCATTTTAAGCATATCAGTCAAATGCATACGCAAGAAGATAGGTCTAATCATTTCAGCAAAGGGCTCAAAATCCTCATCGACCTTTTTCTTGGATGGTTTAGGAGGAAAAGGCATGGGTTTCTGAACCCATGGTTCTCTTTCTTTACCGTGCTTCCTAGCAACAAAGTCTCTCTTATCATAACGTTGATTCTTTGATTGTGGGTTATCAAGATCAACAGCAGGTTCAATCTCTACTTCATTGTCATTACTAGGTTGAGCATCAACATGAACATCATTATTAACATTATCACTAGGTTCATGCTCATTACCAGATTGTGTTTCAGCATCAGAAATAGAAATATCATTGGGATTCTCAGGTGTGTCATCAACAGGTTCACTAGAAGCATGCAAAGTCCTATCATTTTTCTTTTTCTTCCTCTTAGAAGGACTAGGTGCATCCATATTATTTCTCTGAGAATCTTGCTCAATTCTCTTAGGATGGCCCTCGGGGTACAAAGGTTCCTGAGTCATTTTACCACCTCTAGTCATAACTCTAACAACATTATCATTTTTCTTACTATTTAATTCATTGAGCAAATCATTCTGATTTTTAAGTACTTGTTCTACTTGAGTGGTAACCATAGAAGCATGTTTACTAATAAGTTTTAGTTCACCTTTAACATTAGCCATATAATCACTCAAGTGTTCAATCATATAAGCATTATGTTTCAATTGTCTACCAGCATAAGCATTAAAATCTTCTTGCTTAACCATAAAGTTATCAAACTCATCTAAGCATTGGCTAGCAAATTTAGTAGGAGGGATTTCAGCTTTATCATATCTATAGAGAGAATTTACCTTTACTACCTGTGTCGGGTTATCAAGACCATGTATTTCTTCAATAGGCGGTAAATTAAGACCATATATTTCTTCAATAGAAGGTAAATTCTTAACATCATCAGGTTTAATACCTTTTTCTTTCATAGATTTCTTTGCCTCTTCATATCTTCAGGACTGAGAAATAGAATACCCCTTTTCTTTCGAGTTGGCTCAGGAGTTGGTTCAGGAATTGGATCAGGAAGTGTCCAATTATTTTCATTAGTCAACATATTATTCAATAGAATTTCAGCTTCATCAACAGTTCTTTCCCTAAAAACACAACCAACACAACTATCCAGGTGGTCTCTGGAAGCATCGGATAGTCCATTATAAAAGATATCAAGTATCTCATTTTTCTTGAGAGGATGATCAGGCAAAGCATTAAGTAATTGGAGAAGCCTCCCCCAAGCTTGTGGGAGACTCTCTTCTTCAATTTGCACAAAATTATATATTTCCCTTAAAGCAGCTTGTTTCTTATGAGCAGGGAAATATTTAGCAGAGAAGTAATAAATCATATCGTGGGGACTACGCACACAACCAGGATCAAGAGACTTAAACCATATCTTAGCATCACCCTTTAATGATAACGGAAATAATTTAAGGATATAATAGTGGCGAGTTTTCTCATCATTAGTGAACAGGGTGGCTATATCATTTAATTTAGTAAGATGTGCCACAACAGTTTCAGATTCATAGCCATAAAAAGGATCAGATTCAACCAAAGTAATTATATCAGGGTCGACAGAGAATTCATAATCCTTATCAGTAACAAAGATAGGTGAAGTAGCATAAGCAGGATCATATTTCATTCTATCATTCAGAGTTTTTTTCTTTAAACTTAGCTAATAATTTCTTAAGATCACTTCTATCATTGCAAGCAAGAAATTCTCTAGGAGTTTCTTCATCCATAACATAACCCTCAGGAACAACAGGCAATTCATATCTAGGGGGAGATTCTTCATCATCACTTTCATCAATATTATCAGTTTCAATAACTTCATTCTCTCTAGCCCTAGCAAGTTGTTCATCCAGAAATTCACCAAGTGGCATGGTAGTATCAAGCATAGAAGTAGTTTCATCATAAGTATCATGCATAGCAGAAGTGGCATCATCAATAACATGCGACATATCATAATTAATAGTAGAAGCAGGTTTAGGTGTCACAAGCTTACTCAAAACAGAAGGTGAATCAAGTGTAGAGCTAGATGGCAGTTTCTTACATCCCCTCGTAATTGAGGGATAAATCTTAGTTCTTGGATCTTTCAAGTTCTTCATAATGATAAGAAGATATAAATCCCAAGTGACTCAAAGAATAGAGCTATGCTCCCCGGCAACGGCGCCGGAAAATAGTCTTGATAACCCACAAGTATAGGGGATCACAACAGTTTTCGAGGGTAGAGTATTCAACCCAAAATTATTGATTCGACACAAGGGGAGCCAAAGAATATTCTCAAGTATTAGCAGTTGAGTTGTCAATTCAACCACACCTGGATAACTTAATATCTGCAACAAAGTATTTAGTAGAAAAATAATATGATAGTAGTGGTAACGGTAGCAAAAGTAACGGTAGCAAAAGTGATATTTTTGGTGTTTTATAGTGGTGATAACAATAGCAACGGA
The DNA here is from genome assembly GCF_003073215.2 of Triticum urartu. Classification (NCBI taxonomy): domain Eukaryota; kingdom Viridiplantae; phylum Streptophyta; class Magnoliopsida; order Poales; family Poaceae; genus Triticum; species Triticum urartu. Next base: position 646,461,280 of record NC_053024.1, on the reverse strand, counting down.
AAAGTAAATAAGCGAAGAACAATATGTGGAAAGCGCGTAGGCAATGGATCGGTGATAGAGAATTATGTTGGATGCGATCGATCATGTAACAGTCATAACCTAGGGTAAAACAGAACTAGCTCCAGTTCATCAATGTAATGTAGGCATGTATTCCGAATATAGTCATACGTGCTTATGGAAAAGAACTTGCATGACATCTTTGTCCTACCCTCCTGTGGCAGCGGGGTCCTATCGGAAACTAAGGAATATTAAGGCCTCCTTTTAATAGAGTACCGGACCAAAGCATTAACACATAGAGAATACATGAACTCCTCAAACTACGGTCATCATCGGGAGTGGTCCCGATTATTGTCACTTCGGGGTTGCCGGATCATAACACATAGTAGGTGACTATAGACTTGCAAGATAGGATCAAGAACTCACATATATTCAACATGATAGGTTCAGATCTGAAATCATGGCACTCGGGCCCTAGTGACAAGCATTAAGCATAGCAAAGTCATAGCAACATCAATCTCAAAACATAGTGGATACTAGGGATCAAAACCCTAACAAAACTAACTCGATTACATGATAAATCTCATCCAACACATCATTGTACAGCAAGCCTATGATGGAATTACTCACGCACGGTGGTGAGCATCATGAAATTGGTGATGGAGGAAGGTTGATGATGACGATGGCGACGGATTCCCCTCTCCGGAGCCCCGAACGGACTCCAGATCAGCCCTCCTGAGAGAGTTTAGGGCTTGGCGGTGGCTCCGTATCGTAAAACGCGATGAATCCTTCTCTCTGATTTTTTCTCCCTGGAAGTGAATATATGGAGTCAGGGTTGAGGTCGGTGGAGCGTTAGGGGGCCCACGAGGCAGGGGCGCGCCCAGGGGGGTAGGGCGCGCCCCCCACCCTCGTGGACAAGTGGAGGCCCCCTGACGCGGATCTTTCTTCTAGTATTTTTTATATATTCCAAAATAATTATCCGTTGATTTTCAGGTCATTCCGAGAACTTTTATTTCTGCACAAAAATAACACCATGGCAATTCTGCTGAAAACAGCGTCAATCCGGGTTAGTTCCATTCAAATCATGCAAGTTAGAGTCCAAAACAAGGGCAAAAGTGTTTGGAAAAGTAGATACGACGGAGATGTATCACTCCCCATGGTGACGAGCTTCGTCGAATGTAACCTTTCTCCAATAACTCCTTAACATGTTTCTTAATCTCCTCCAGATCATTCATGGGCATCTGGTATGGTCTCTTCGATATTGGTCCGGTGCCTGGCAACAGCTCTATCTAAAACTCAATGTCTCGATCCGGCGGCATGCCTGGTAGTTCCTCTGGAAATACATCCGGGTAATCCTTCACTACAGGCACTTCCTCCTGAACAACGCCCGTGAGGGAGTTTAGGTGGGTCCTCTTTGGGGTATGCCTGGATACATACTTAATCCTTTTTCCCTCCGGGGTGGTGAGTAGAATTGACCTATTAGAACAATCAATGTTTCCTCCATACTTCGATAGCCAATCCATACCCAGAATCACATCCAATCCTTGTGACTCAAGAATTATTAGGTCTGAGGGGAAAATATGGCTGCCAATGTTTAAGGGTATCCGGTCGCACCATCGGCTGGCCATATACTCTGCTCTTGGTGAGCTTACTAACAAGGGTGTCCTAAGGGCTAAGGTGGGTAACTTAAACTTGTCCACAAATTCCCTTGAAATGTATGAATGCGATGCACCAGTATCGAAAAGAACGAGAGCGATAAATGACTTAACCAAAAACTTATCAATAACTGCGCCTGGCTGCTCTTCAACCTCCTCCACGTTCACGTGGTTCACTTGGCCCTTAATGAAAGGGTTAGGCTTCTTCCCAGGGCTTCCATTGCCATTTCCATTCCTGAGTTCAAGACACTCATTGGCATAGTGTCCAGTCTTCCCGCACTTGAAATAAGTAACATGACTTTGGTCCTTCTTGGCGGGTGTGCTTGGGTTAGAGCGATTCTGACTGCTTGCTCCACTCCCATTTCCATCCTAGAGCCATTGTGGTTATGCGAACTTCCTCCATTGTGGTTATGGCCTCCATGGTTATGGGTATATCCTCCCGAGTTCGGGGTGAACCGAGGTTTCTGCTGAGCTCCTGAATTGTACTTCCCTTGTCCATTCTTTCTTTTGCGGCTCTCAATCTGCTGCTGCTTCCATTCAATCATAAGAGCCTTATCTACCAACTCTTAGTAGTTGTTAAATGTCGCCACCATTAACTGCATACTCATCTCATCATTCAGCCCTTCCATAAACTTCTCTTGCTTCGCGGCATCTGTGGCCACATCATCTGGGGCATAGCGGGCTAACTTACTAAACTCATCCACGTACTGCCCCACAGTACAGTTGCCCTGGCGTAAGTTGCGAAACTCACGCTTCTTCATGCTCATAGCTCCAGTTGAGACATGAGCAATGCGGAATGCTTGCTGAAACTTCTCCCAAGTAACATTGGCTATAGGGAAGGTGTTTGTGTAATTCTCCCACCATGAGGTTGCATGTCCATCCAATTGGTGTGCGGCAAAACACACCTTCTCAGCATCTGTACAACCTGCAGTGGTTAACTCCATTCCAATCCTGCGTAGCCAGTCATCAGCAACCATGGGCTCGGTGCTACTGGAAAACACCGTCGGTTGTAACCTCAGAAAACGGGCTAAGTTGTTAACTGGAGGGGGTGGCGGTGGGTTGTTGTTATTATTGTTGTTGTTGCCTTGGTTCTGGACTAGCAATTGCATCAGTGTATTCTGCTGTTGAATCAACTGAGTGAGCTCCGGTGGGAAAGCAAATCTGGGGTCATGTCTCAGAGGCATCTGATGGGTTTAGAGGGGAGAGATTAGAATAGAATGAGGTATAGTGAGAAGACACTACCCATATGCACATGAGACAAGCACAAACATATCACTCCAAAACAATTTCAAGCAAGGGCATACAATCGATCTAACTATCGTTACAATGCTCGAACTACTAATATATACATGGGGAAATACTACTAATAGTATGGTGGTCTACTAAAAAATTTGATCGGTAGAAGATTCCATGATATCTGCTCCAGCTTCGTCTTCATAATCATCATCACTGGGGCCGGATTCGGTGTCGTCTGATGTAATCCTTGGGATGGTCGTCATCTCCTCCTGGCGTAGGGTCTCCCATGAATACTCCTAGCTTCCTTGCCAGGTCGTCATTCTTCTCCACCAGTATTGTGATTTCCTCCTCATATCGGTCGCGTGTAGACTTGAGTTCCTCTTCCAGCTCCATGTTCCTAGTCATCAACTTCTTCGGATCTATCATGCTTGCGCACATTTGGTTCTCCTGGCGTCGGATGTGCTAGTTTAACTCCTGGATGAAGGCTGCAATGGACCTGTCCCTCCTGGTGCTGATCATCTCCCATTGCTCATCTCGGCGCCCACATATCTGGTAGATAGTGTCCTTAAGATCCTTGTGACAAACTTCGCCGATGCATCCTATGGCGATGTGGGCTACCATGCTCTTTCCTAGACTCCAGGTTGGTGCATCGAAGTAAAACTCTATGGGTTCAGTTACTGGCGTGAATGTCCTTCTTGGAACTTGAACTCGAATCATCCAACGCTCTTCTTCTGGTAAAGTGGCGGTGTAGGTCCCGGTGAAGCTTGGTATTCCAATGTTCAGGTACCTAGTGACTTCCTTCAAGTGTCGTCCAAAAGGTGTGTCTTCATCCGGCTGTGTGAACTTGTTCCTTGTGTCCGCCATCCTATAGAGTAGAAAATGGAGAGGAGTCAGAAATGGGTAGAGAAGAGTGACCTATGGCTCATCTTAGTGGTCGTGTCCTACATTCAGCGTGTGCTCTGATACCATCTTGTAGCGTTTCGACCTCAAACGGCCAAATCTCTGTGCATAAGTGCCATCCCTGTATCGGTAATGCTGACACACACAATACTTGAAGGATTTATAAGAGAGTGGCAATCACACACTTATTACATCAAATGTCGCAAAAGAAAACTTATTGCAATAAATATGGCTTAAGGCCATCTAAAAGATAACAGCGGAAGGCTTGGAAGGTAAAGTGAGTCCATCAACTCCAACGGCATAGCCGAGTGCACGACAACGACCTAGCGCACCTTACTCTTTGTCTGAAAAATCTGCAACATGATATGTTGCAGCACGAAACGGGTCGGCACATGGAATATGCTGGCAAGATAACACAGTAGAGCAATGAAACAAGTAAAAGCTATCACTACATGCATATATGGTTGGTGGAGAAGCTCTATGGTTATAATGTTTTTGCGAGAAGCCAATTTTTCCCTATATTTTATTGAACTATCATGGTAGTTGAAAAACATTGAGAATGGTAACCCCATCTCAATCCCAATTAAAAGTAATTAACATCCCAACAAATTAATTTAGGGTGATGAGATCCACATGATAATCCAAGAACCAGATACTCAAGATGTCCATAACCGGGGACACGACTAACCATGATTAGTTTGTACACTCTGCAGAGGTTTGCGCACTTTTCCCCACAAGACTCGATCTCCTCCGTTGGAATTCTCGCACTACATGGTGTTTGAGAAACGGATGACCGAGACATAGTCTTTCAGAAGCATTAACTCTAACCCCGGGTAGACAGTACCAACCTAGATCCCCTACATCTTCTAGCCTACCACTGGAAGAGGTCATGCAACTTACTCCACTATGCTAGAGCCCATAATAGCTTGTGGCTGCACACGGAAGTTTCTAGCATGAATAATCTTATGATCCCTTTGAGCCTAGGTGGCGAACCAAAAAGGACAGCACTGGTATATCCCCAGGTGCTCGCAACCAATCCACCCAGATGTGTGTTTAAGTAGCCACCTTAAGTTAACCATTAATTAACAATCTCACATCTATCATGGATACACTCAAACCCAATCCACGTCTAAGAGCAATATCATGGCAATAAATAGCATAACGTAGAAGTAACTCCCAGGGGTTTGATAATAAAAGAGGGCAATAGGTTCTACCTCATCAACTACTTCCCAAAACCCACATGTTAAGAGATCCTACTCATGCAATGTTTGAGGGTTGTAACTAATGCATAAAAACTGGGTAATAAAGGGGTATGATCAATGTGTTACTTGCCTTGCTGATGATCCGCAAAACCTAGTGACTCGTAGTAGCACGTTGCGCACTCCGAAAATTCTATCGCAAACAAACAATAGCATACATAAGCACTCAGGCAAATATGCAAAGGTAAAACTTCAGATAAGAAGATCCAAACTGAAAATTCAACTGAAGAGGTTTGATTTGCAAAAAGAAATCTATCAAAACAGAGATACGGAACTGAAACTACGGTCAAAAGAACTTCGTAGACAAATCTGCTTGAAACCAAATTTTAAATTGTCAAAAACCCTGTTCAAGTTGATTAAACAGAAAGAGGATTTCGAAACAAAGAGTTTGGCATTGGTTTCACTGGATTTGGACAAACGGTTAAGAAACGGAGAGGGTTTGAAGATTAGGGGCTAATCTGCGATAAAAATAATCACGGATAGGTCCCTGGCCGAAAATAAAATAAAAAAGACTAAGTAACGAATGTTCGCTGTCTGAACCTAACCGGCGAACAACGTTCGTTAAAACGAACGAACAGACGAACGTCCGCTAAATAAATAAACCAACGAAAAACCGAACCGATCTATAATAAAAACGGATCTAGGGTTTTCTGAAAAAAACAAGACGGTTTTTACCTAACCGAGCGAAAAGACCGGCGGCAAAGGCGGCTAACTTCGGCGGCGCGGAAACCAAGGCGGCGGCGGCTAGGGTTTCGGACGGCGGGGCTGGCGGCTTGGGCTGGCGGGGCGGTCGGGCCTCGCCTTTTAAAGGGGTCGGACGGGGAAGTCCGGCTCGGGCACGACCCGTAGGTCGGTTTTTTTAAAACTGACGGAGTAAAATAAATAAAAGAAATACCAAACGAAGTCCAAAAATCCTGAAATAAATTTTATCGGTCCTCTAATAATATTTCGGACAAAGTGAACATTTATTTGGGCTAAGAATGCAATTTAAAAAAATGCATATTTTTCTAATTCAAATAAAATAGCAATAAAATCCAGATAAAATACTTTATTTGATTTTAACATGTTTCCTCCAATATTTATTTATTTTGGAGAAGTCATATTATCTCCTCTTATATATTTTTAATATTGGAATATTGTTTGGAGAGAAAAAAAGTAAAACCAAAGTGATCCCCTTTTCCATATTTGAGAAAATTAAAATATGAAAATAATAAAATCCCCAACTCTCTCCATGGGTCCTTGAGTTGCTTAGAATTTTAGGAGCAAAAACCAAAATGAAAATAAAATATGATGTGCATATGATGACCTATATATAACATTCCAAATTGGAAATTTGTGATGTTACAAATGGTTTCGAACTTGCTTTAGTCAATAAGAACTCAAATACTACACAAGAGTATGGCGGTGTAATGTTGCATAAGACTCAAAAGATAAGTACCCTGAGGAGATAATTTGGCGGAGATACACCCCGTTGCGCGTCCTGGATCAACCAAAGATGTTGGGTTCATCAACAAAAAGCCTCTACAATCATTCAATCGCTAATCAAGCCACCACTAGAGTCCCCAACTTAACTTATTAGGTGAAAGAAAGGCAACAATTCAAAGGACTCCTTTATTGGGTTTTTGGTAAAAGAACAAGGCGTTTTTTCCAGAAGATAACAAGATTCTCACATGCTTAGTAAAACAAATGGAAAACAAGCATGTCAAAACAGCGAGACACACTAATGCACGAAAACCATATGATGAAGAACATTGCACAAGATACTACACATGCAAAAGTAACCTCCCCACGCTTAGAACTAAACTAGGGAAAATTAGGAAGTAAAGAGAAAGTGTAGTTATTAAAAGAGAGCGCGATAAGTGGTTACCTACCCAAGCCTACGTCTAAGCAAGGGTTAGAAACTTTTACCGTTGGGGTGCATAAGACCTCTCTTTTAATAGGCATAGACCTTGCTTCAATTGATCTCCTGGTTGTGGTCCAACGGCTGCCGTCCGATAAAAGCTGCCGAAAACGAACTAAAAAGAAAACAAACTATTTTTGTGCTTTTGTTGTTTTTCATCTTTTTTGTAGCACAAAGGATTAGCAACACAAGTGATAAAATCATAAGCCTCACAATGATCGGTTCATCTACCTAAGCACCTCGCTTAAGTTAACAAACTATGTCTAGAAGTATAGATAGCTCCTAAGTTTGGATGAAGTGCAAGTGAGACAAGATAGAAACACAAATGTGCAGCTCTCTAGGTTCCTAATTAAAAAGGAGATCCTCACATTAGGTGAGAAAATCATCACTAAGAAGCTTTATTTGAGCAAGGTTCATATTGGAAAACATTACCGAACACTTGTGGTTGAAGTTCATCATGATGAAGCACCCAAGTGGCTTGTGTGGGTCCTTTATACGGCTGGTACCATACCGTACATTTCTCCACATAAGGTCCAAGCCCCTACAAAAATAACACACAAATAAAAACATCAATTTGGTATACGAACGGAGTTCGAGTTCGGTTACCCAACCAGCAAAAAAACGAAGGAAAACATAGTTGCTACAAAGATTTATTGGCTACGGAGTTTTAGAGGTAATTTACATTAATTACAAAGCAAAGAATCGGTTAGAAAATACCTCATGGACCTCAGACATAAAAATGAATTAATTTGAGGGTTCCCCTGCCTCATACGAGCGCACACACGACCTAGTGTGGTCATACGGTACGCGGTCTTTTGCTATGTGAAGATGTTACTTTGTGGCTTCTAGGTGATATGACCATGCATAGGAGCGTGAGCGCTCATATGCTAGGCCAGCTTTTGCTCTGGTCCTCCTATTGCTCGTATCCACGAGCTCATACGAGCGCACATACGACCATGGCAGTTGTATGTTACATCGTCTTTTCTCCTGGAGTTGCAGAACCGCATGAGACTTTTTGTGCTCCCTCCTCACATTAGGCACGTAGCAAATTTACAATAAAAATAGGAGAAGGTATGCAACAGAATACAATCTACCGACTTGCTATAAATTTTACCAACGAAGTTTCTCTGAAACCAACTCTAATAACAACTATGCAAAATAAAATAAAATGCAAATGCAACATGAAAGCAACTAGACTCAAGACACAAAGCTAAGAAAGACACCTAAAGACTTCCAGGTTACCTCCCAGGCAGTGCTTTCTTTATAAAGCCATATAGCTAGGCTTATGTGCTCCATAAGGTCATCCACCCAGGTCTCAAGGGATATCAACCACAAGTGTGAGACCTGCCTCCGACCGGGGTTGGGAGCATCTCATAGCAGAGCTCGGTCGGAGGCGCACTCGTTGGGTTTCGTAGTAATTTCAAAATTTTCCTACGCACACGCAAGATCATGGTGATGCATAGCAACGAGAGGGGAGAGTGTTGTCTACGTACCCACGCAGACCGACTGCGGAAGCGTTGACACAACGTAGAGGAAGTAGTCGTACGTCTTCGCGATCCAACCGATCAAGCACCGAAACTACGGCACCTCCGAGTTCGAGCACACGTTCAGCTCGATGACGATCCCCGGACTCCGATCCAGCAAAGTGTCGGGGAAGAATTCCGTCAGCACGACGGCGTGGTGACGATCTTGATGCACTACAGCAGCAGGGCTTCGCCTAAACTCCGCTACAGTATTATCGAGGAATATGGTGGCTGGGGGCACCGCACACGGCTAAGGAATAGATCACGTGGATCAACTTGTGTGGTCTAGGGTGCCTCTGCCTCGGTATATAAAGGACTAGAGGGGGGAGGCTGGCCGGCCAAGGTGTGGCGTGCCAGGAGAGTCCTACTCCCTCTGGAAGTAGGATTCCCCCCCAATCCTAGTTGGAATAGGATTCGCGGAGGGGGAAAAGAGAGAGAGGGGGCCGGCCACCTCTCCTAGTCCTAATAGGACTAGGGGAAGGGGGAGGCGCGCAGCCCATGTAGGGCTGCCTCTTCTCTTTTCCACTAAGGCCCATCATGGCCCATTTAGCTCCCGGGGGGTTCCGGTAACCTTCCCGGTACTCCGGTAAAATCCCGATTTCACCCGGAACACTTCCGATATCCAAACATAGGCTTCCAATATATCAATCTTTACGTCTCGACCATTTCGAGACTCCTCGTCATGTCCGTGATCACATCCGGGACTTCGAACAACCTTCGGTACATCAAAATGCCTAAACTCATAATATAACTGTCATCGTAACCTTAAGCGTGCGGACCCTACGGGTTCGAGAACAATGTAGACATGACCGAGACATGTCTCCGGTCAATAACCAATAGCGGGACCTGGATGCCCATATTGGCTCCTACATATTCTACGAAGATCTTTATCGGTCAGACCGCATAACAACATACGTTGTTCCCTTTGTCATAGGTATGTTACTTGCCCGAGATTCGATCGTCGGTATCCAATACCTAGTTCAATCTCGTTACCGGCAAGTCTCTTTACTCGTTCCGTAATACATCATCTCGCAACTAACTCATTAGTTGCAATGCTTGCAAGGCTTATGTGATGTGCATTACCGAGAGGGCCCAGAGATACCTCTCCGACAATCGGAGTGACAAATCCTAATCTCGAAATACGCCAACCCAACATCTACCTTTGGAGACACCTGTAATGCTCCTTTATAATCACTCAGTTACGTTGTGACGTTTGGTAGCACCCAAAGTGTTCCTCCGGCAAACGGGAGTTGCATAATCTCATAGTCATAGGAACATGTATAAGTCATGAAGAAAGCAATAGCAACATACTAAACGATCGGGTGCTAAGCTAATGGAATGGGTCATGTCAATCAGATCATTCAACTAATGATGTGACCTCGTTAATCAAATAAACTCTTTGTCTATGGTTAGGAAACATAACCATCTTTGATTAACGAGCTAGTCAAGTAGAGGCATACTAGTGACACTCTGTTTGTCTATGTATTCACACATGTATTATGTTTCCGGTTAATACAATTCTAGCATGAATAATAAACATTTATCATGAAATAAGGAAATAAATAATAACTTTATTATTGCCTCTAGGGCATATTTCCTTCAGTCTCCCACTTGCACTAGAGTCAATAATCTAGTTCACATCGCCATGTGATTTAACAGCAATAGTTCACATCACCATGTGATTAACACCCATAGTCCACATCGATATGTGACCAACACCCAAAGGGTTTACTAGAGTCAGCAATCTAGTTCACATCGCTGTGTGATTAACACCCAAAGAGTACTAAGGTGTGATCATGTTTTGCTTTGTGAGATAATTTTAGTCACCGGGTCTGTTATATTCAGAACCGTAAGTATCTTGCAAATATTTATGTCAACAATGCTCTGCACGGAGCTACTCTAGCTAATTGCTCCTACTTTCAATATGTATCTAGATTGAGACTTAGATTCATCTAGATTAGTGTCAAAACTTGCATCGACGTAACCCTTTACGACAAACCTTTTTGTCACGTCCATAATCGAGAAACATATCCTTATTTCACTAAGGATAATTCTGACCGCTGTCCAGTGATCTACTCCTAGATTACTATTGTACTCCCTTGCCAAATCAGTGCAGGGTATACAATAGATCTGGTACACGGCATGACATACTTTATAGAACCTATGGCCAAGGCATAGGGAATGACTTTCATTCTCTTTCTATCTTGTGCCGTGGTCGGGCTTTTGAGTCTTACTCAACTTCACACCTTGTAATACAGGCAAGAACTCTTTCTTTGACTGCTCCATTTTGAACCACTTCAAAATCTTGTCAAGGTATGTACTCATTGAAAAAACTTATCAAGCGTCTTGATCTATCTCTATAGATCTTGAAGCTCAATATGTAAGCAGCTTTACCGAATTCTTTCATTGAAAAACTCTTATTCAAGTATCCCTTTATGCTATCTAGAAATTCTATATCATTTCCAATCAGTAATATGTCATCCACATATAATATCAGAAATGCTACAGAGCTCCCACTCACTTTCTTGTAAATACAGGCTTCTCCAAAAGTCTGTATAAAACCAAATGCTTTGATCACACTATCAAAGCGTTTATTCCAACTCCGAGAGGCTTGCACCAGTCCATAAATGGATCGCTGGAGCTTGCACACTTTGTTAGCTCCCTTTGGATCGACAAAACCTTCTGGTTGCATCATATACAACTCTTCTTCCAGAAATCCATTCAGGAATGCAGTTTTGACATCCATCTGCCAAATTTCATAATCATAAAATGCGGCAATTGCTAACATGATTCGGACAGACTTAAGCATCGCTACGGGTGAGAAGGTCTCATCGTAGTCAATCCCTTGAACTTGCCGAAAACCTTTTGGGACAAGTCAAGCTTTGTAGACAGTAATATTACCGTCAGCGTCAGTCTTCTTCTTGAAGATCCATTTATTCTCAATTGCTTGCCGATCAGCGGGCAAGTCAACCAAAGTCCATACTTTGTTCTCATACATGGATCCCATCTCAGATTTCATGGCTTCAAGCCATTTTGCGGAATCTGGGCTCACCATCGCTTCTTCATAGTTCGTAGGTTCATCATGATCTAGTAGCATGACTTCCAGAACAGGATTACCGTACCACTCTGGTGCGGATCTCACTCTAGTTTACCTACGAGATTCGGTAGTAACTTGATCTGAAGTTACATGATCATCATCATTAGCTTCCTCACTAATTGGTGTAGTAGTCACAGGAACAGATTTCTGTGATGAACTACTTTCCAATAAGGGAGAAGGTACAATTACCTTATCAAGTTCTACTTTCCTCCCACTCACTTCTTTCGAGAGAACCTCCTTCTCTCGAAAGGATCCATTCTTAGCAACAAATGTCTTGCCTTTGGATCTGTGATAGAAGGTGTACCCAACAGTAACTTTTTAGGTATCCTATGAAGACACACTTTTCCGATTTGGGTTTGAGCTTATCAGGATGAAACTTTTTCACATAAGCATCACAACCCCAAACTTTAAGAAACGACAACTTTGGTTTCTTGCCAAACCACAGTTCAGATTGTGTCGTCTCAACGGATTTAGATGGTGCCCTATTTAACGTGAATGCAGCTGTCTCTAATGCATAACCCCAAAACGATAGTGGTAGATCGGTAAGAGACATCATAGATTGCACTATATCCAATAAAGTACGGTTATGACGTTCGGACACACCATTATGCTGTGGTGTTCCATGTGGCATGAGTTTGTGAAACTATTCCACATTGTTTTAATTGAAAACCAAACTCGTAACTCAAATATTTGTCTCCGCGATCAGATCGTAGAAACTTTATTTTTCTTGTCACGATGATTTTCCACTTCACTCTGAAATTCTTTGAACTTTTCAAATGTTTCAGACTTATGTTTCATCAAGTAGATATACCCATATCTGCTCAAATCATCTGTGAAGTTCAGAAAATAACGATACTTGCCGTGAGCCTTAACACTCATCGGACCGCATACATCAGTATGTATTATTTCCAATAAGTCAGTTGCTCGCTCCGGAGAACGGAGTCTTAGTCATCTTGCCCATGAGGCATGGTTCGCAAGCATCAAGTGATTCATAATCAAGTGATTCCAAAATCCCATCAGCATGGAGTTTCTTCATGCGCTTTACACCAATATGACCTAAACGGCAGTGCTACAAATAAGTTGCACTATCATTATTAACTTTGCATCTTTTGGTTTCAATATTATGATTATGTGTATCACTACGATCGAGATCCAACGAACTATTTTCATTGGGTGTGTAACCATATAAGGTTTTATTCATGTAAACAGAACAACAATTTATTCTCTTACTTAAATGAATAACCGTATTACAATAAACATGATCAAATCATATTCATGCTTAACGCAAACACCAAATAACACTTATTCAGGTTCAACACTAATCCCGAAAGTATAGGGAGTGTGCGATGATGATCATATCAATCTTGGAACCACTTCCAACACACATCGTCACTTCACCCTTAACTAGTCTCTGTTTATTCTGCAACTCCCGTTTCGAGTTACTAATCTTAGCAACTGAACTAGTATCAAATACTGAGGGGTTGCTATAAACACTAGTAAAGTACACATCAATAACATGTATATCAAATATACTTATGTTCACTTTGCCATCCTTCTTATCTGCCAATCACTTGGGATAGTTCCGCTTCCAGTGACCAGTCCCTTTGCAGCAGAAACACTTAGTCTCAGGCTTAGGACCAGACTTGGGCTTCTTCACTTGAGCAGCAACTTGCTTGCTGTTCTTCTTGAAGTTCCCCTTCTTCCCTCTGCCCTTTTCTTGAAACTAGTGGTCTTGTCTACCATCAACACTTGATGTTTTTCTCGATTTCTACCTTCGTCAATTTCCGCATTGCGAAGAGCTTGGGAATCGTTTCTGTTATCCCTTGCATATCATAGTTCATCACAAAGTTCTACTAACTTGGTGATGGTGACTAGAGAATTCTATCAATCACTATCTTATCTGGAAGATTAACTCCCACTTGATTCAAGCGATTGTTGTACTCAGACAATCTGGGCACATGCTCACTAGTTGAGCGATTCTCCTCCATCTTTTAGCTATAGAACTTGTTGGAGACTTCATATCTCTCAACTCGGGTATTTGCTTGAAATATTAACTTCAATTCCTGGAACATCTCATATGGTCCATGACGTTCAAAACGTCTTTGAAGTCCCGATTCTAAGCCGTTAAGCATGGTGCACTAAACTATCAAGTAGTCATCATATTGAGCTAGCCAAACGTTCATAACGTCTGCCTCTGCTCCTGCAATAGGTCTGTCACCTAGCGGTGCATCAAGGACATAATTCTTCTGTGCAGCAATGAGGATAAACCTCAGATCACGGATCCAATCCGCATCTTTGCTACTAACATCTTTCAACACAATTTTCTCTAGGAACACATCAAAAATAAACACAGGGAAGCAACAACGCGAGCTATTGATCTACAACATGATTTGCAAAATACTACCAGGACTAAGTTCATGATAAATTTAAGTTCAATTTAATCATATTACTTAAGAACTCCCACTTAGATAGACATCCCTCTAATCCTCTAAGTGATCACGTGATCCAAATCAACTAAACCATAACCGATCGTCACGTGAGATGGAGTAGTTTTCAATGGTGAACATCGTTATGTTGATCATATCTACTATATGATTCACGCTCGACCTTTCGGTCTCCGTGTTCCGAGGCCATATCTGCATATGCTAGGCTCGTCAAGTTTAACCTGAGTATTCTGCGTGTGCAAAACTGGCTTGCACCCGTTGTAGATGGACGTAGAGCTTATCACACCCAATCATCACGTGGTGTCTGGGCACGACGAACTTTGGCAACGGTGCATACTCAGGGAGAACACTTCTTGATAATTTAGTGAGAGATCATCTTATAATGCTACCATCAATCAAAGCAAGATAAGATGCATAAAAGGATAAACATCACATGCAATCAATATAAGTGATATGATATGGCCATCATCATCTTGTGCTTGTGATCTCCATCTCCGAAGCACCGTTATGATCACCATCGTCACCGGCGCGACACCTTGATCTCCATCGTAGCATCGTTGTCGTCTCGCCAATCTTATGCTTCCACGACTATCACTACCGTTTAGTAATAAAGTAAAGCATTACATCATGATTGCATTGCATACAATAAAGCGACAACCATATGGCTCCTGCCAGTTGCCGATAACTCAGTTACAAAACATGATCATCTCATACAATAAAATTCAGCATCATGCCTTGACCATATCACATCACAACATGCCCTGCAAAAACAAGTTAGATGTCCTCTACTTTGTTGTTGCAAGTTTTACGTGGCTGCTACGGGCTTAAGCAAGAACCAATCTCACCTACGCATCAAAACCACAATGATAGTTTGTCAAATAGACTCCGTTTTAACCTTCGCAAGGACCGGGCGTAGCCATACTTGGTTCAACTAAAGTTGGAGAGACAGTCGCCCGCAAGCCACCTATGTGCAAAGCACGTCGGGGGAACCGGTCTCGTGTAAGCGTACGCGTAATGTTGGTCCGGGTCGTCTCGTCCAACAATGCCGCCGAACCAAAGTATGACATGCTGGTAGGCAGTATGACTTATATCGCCCACAACTCACTTGTGTTCTACTCGTGCATATAACATCAACATAAATAACCTAGGCTCGGATGCCACTGTTGGGTTTCGTAGTAATTTCAAAATTTTCCTACGCACACGCAAGATCATGGTGATGCATAGCAACGAGAGGGGAGAGTGCTGTCTACGTACCCACGCAGACCGACTGCGGAAGCGTTGACACAACGTAGAGGAAGTAGTCGTACGTCTTCGCGATCCAACCGATCAAGCACCGAAACTACGGCACCTCCGAGTTCGAGCACACGTTCAGCTCGATGACGATCCCTGGACTCCGATCCAGCAAAGTGTTGGGGAAGAATTCCGTCAGCACGACGGCGTGGTGACGATCTTGATGCACTACAGCAGCAGGGCTTCGCCTAAACTCCGCTACAGTATTATCGAGGAATATGGTGGCTGGGGGCACCGCACACGGCTAAGGAATAGATCACGTGGATCCAACTTGTGTGTTCTAGGGTGCCTCTGCCTCAGTATATAAAGGACTAGAGGGGGGAGGCTGGCCGGCCAAGGTGTGGCGCGCCAGGAGAGTCCTACTCCCTCTGGGAGTAGGATCCCCCCCCCAATCCTAGTTGGAATAGGATTCGCGGAGGGGGAAAAGAGAGAGAGGGGGCCGGCCACCTCTCCTAGTCCCTAATAGGACTAGGGGAAGGGGGAGGCGCGCAGCCCACTAGGGCTGCCTCTTCTATTTTCCACTAAGGCCCATCATGGCCCATTTAGCTCCCGGGGGGTTCCGGTAACCTCCCGGTACTCCGGTAAAATCCCGATTTCACCGAACACTTCCGATCTCCAAACATAGGCCTTCAATATATCAATCTTTATGTCTCGACCATTTCGAGACTCCTCGTCATGTCCGTGATCACATCCGGGACTCCGAACAATCTTCGGTACATCAAAATATATAAACTCATAATGAAACTGTCATCGTAACATTAAGCGTGCGGACCCTACGGGTTTGAGAACAATGTAGACATGACCGAGACACGTCTCCAGTCAACAACCAATAGCGGAACCTGGATGCTCATATTGGCTCCTACATATTCTACGAAGATCTTTATCGGTCAGACCGCATAACAACATACGTTGTTCCCTTTGTCATCGGTATGTTACTTGCCCGAGATTCGATCGTCGGTATCCAATACCTAGTTCAATCTCGTTACCGGCAAGTCTCTTTACTCGTTCCGTAATACATCATCTCGCAACTAACTCATTAGTTGCAATGCTTGCAAGGCTTATGTGATGTGCATTACCGAGAGGGCCCAGAGATACCTCTCCGACAATCGGAGTGACAAATCCTAATCTCGAAATACGCCAACCCAACATCTACCTTTGGAGACACCTGTAATGCTCCTTTATAATCACTCAGTTACGTTGTGACGTTTGGTAGCACCCAAAGTGTTCCTCCGGCAAACGGGAGTTGCATAATCTCATAGTCATAGGAACATGTATAAGTCATGAAGAAAGCAATAGCAACATACTAAACGATCGGGTGCTAAGCTAATGGAATGGGTCATGTCAATCAGATCATTCAACTAATGATGTGACCTCGTTAATCAAATAAACTCTTTGTCTATGGTTAGGAAACATAACCATCTTTGATTAACGAGCTAGTCAAGTAGAGGCATACTAGTGACACTCTGTTTGTCTATGTATTCACACATGTATTATGTTTCCGGTTAATACAATTCTAGCATGAATAATAAACATTTATCATGAAATAAGGAAATAAATAATAACTTTATTATTGCCTCTAGGGCATATTTCCTTCAGCACTCGCTTGCGGTTTTGTACTCGTTCTTTGGCGAGTACCGATGCACCAAGCTTAGTGACCATGTCTTCTCATATGTAAATTTAAATCCTTACAATGGCTATCATTGTGGGGAACACTTCATACAGCAGCGAGCCAGCAACGGCAGCAAACACTCTTTTTTTTGAGGGGTCGGCAGCAAACACTCTGCGCAGGGGAAAGAAGATGAGGTGATAAGGGTGGAATCATGGGCCGTCAGTGGGCTGAATGTATTGCGCAGCAGCAACCCAGCAGGCCCAGGCCAGCAAGACCGAGCCTGTCCCCGAGCGCGCACGTCAGCACTGACGCCAGCCCTTGATCCCACCCGTCATTGAACCATACCCCCTCTCCCGCTGACGCCCGGACCCGAGCCGGTGTCCACCTCCATGGCGGAGTCCGGCCCGAGCACCGCCTTCCTGTGTAGCCCCGCGCCGCCTCTCGATCCCTACAGAAATGGAGGCGCTCCCGCGCCTCGACCCGAGTTCGCAGCCCTCGAAACCCGTCGAATCCGAGCTCCAATTCTTTGCGGTGCCGCCGCCGCCGCCACAGCTCCGGTCGAGCCCAGTCGACGCCAGAGACCACCACTGCCGTCTCCGAGGAGGGCAACGGAACTGCCAAGTCAAGCCGAGCCTCTCGAATTCGAGACTGAGTACTCGTCGGCGCCGCCACAGCTTCGACAGAGCCCAGCCGACGCCAGAGAACACCACCGACGTCTCCCAGGAGAGAAACGGAACCGCCGACTCAAGGAAAATCTCTTGGACGCCTTCCCGAGGAGCAAGGATCACCGGAGCCAGCTCAGCGACAAGCCCCAAAGCCGCCGGCGCCGCCTGAACGCATCTGAACCAATAGGTATGCAATCTGGACCGCCCAATCCGACTTAAATCCTGTTTCTTGGTCAACCGGTGGCGCTTCTTCAAGTGTAGTGTAGCAGCTTCAGGTGGGGCAAGGAAGTTGTATGTTGGAAATCCAGCTCCAATTGAGACCGACATGCTCCCCACATTGCAAAACAGACTCTGCTTTTTTGTGCAGGGTGATACTGTATAATAAGTTTCTTGTCACAAAATGGATGGCATTTTGTTTTACCAAGCTAGTCTTTCAAATTTCTCCCTGTATTAATGTTATTAATCATGCTATTTACTATGATTCGTATTGGTAGTAGAGCAGACGAGAGGAACATTAAGTTTTAAATCTAGTTGATTCAGGGGAGATCTCTTAATTTGTGTGCCACTTGTAGTTGTGTGCTGATAGGTGATTCTTAATTCTGTGTGATCTCTTAATTTGTGTGCCACTTGTAGTTGTGTGCTAGTCTGGTGTTTGATGTTCCTTCAATAGTGATTGTCATATATACATGAGGCAGTTTTATTTTACTTATTTTCAGAAGCTCATTACAGTTGTTGTCTAATGGTTTTTTTTACTGAGAAAAAAAAATGATTGCTGCTATCTATAGGCTGTGCATTTCAGATTGCTTGATATCTCTAGAACTGTATGTGTCAGGAATCTCTGAACCTTCATTTAACACATTGACTTCTCACATAAAAAAATACTGATAACTGATTTTACTTTCATACTTGTAGATCAAAACATTCCACATATATGTCGTTGAGAAAGTTGCACAGCATCTTGGTATGGATGATCCCTTCAAAACTTCGCCTTACAAAGCACATACAGCATTTACAGCAACCAGGTCAGGCACCTTTTTTTAATGTTTTCCTATTTATTTACTACTACATTGCATGGGAGTATTGATCATCTTGAGCTTCCTTTTTACTTGCAGATGTCTGACATTTTATATTATGAGACACTGACATTCCTTTGCCAGAACTGCAAGGTCTGATAACATTGAGTTGCTTTTCACCAAGCTACACACAATGAGGTTGTTTGCACCAAATTTTGTGCTTGCAGCCGCTTTTATGTGTCTAAACATGCCCTGCAATAACCTTTGTTTATCAGGTGCTGTTTCATGTTATATGATTGCCAAAAAGCAGTACGTTTTCTGATTTGATTGACAACTTAAAATCAAAGGTGAATTCACTGTAAATACTGTTAGTTTTTTATTTTATTTTTCTGAAAGGGTTTTTTATGTTCTGCCAACTTGATCTTGAATTTTTCAATTTTTCCTTTTCTTAGGTTGAGCTATCTCAAAGTGATGCTGGACTTAGCTATTTCAGGTCAACAATAACAAGATATGGAAGGTACTCCCTCCAGTCCTTTTTACTTTGCATATTAGGTTTGTCTGAAGTCAATCTCATCCAACTTTGACCAAGTTTATAAAAAAAACTTGTACCATGATGCATGTCTTTAGTTTACTAGGTTGCAATGGCTGAAATATGGTACACCCTTATAAACAAATGCAACGGGACTGCTGATGGCAGTATGTTGGCAGGAATTAGGAAGGCAGTGCGCTAGTCCTTGCCTGGGTGGTACTACCCCATGATGGTGCTACAAACCTCACTTCTTTTGCAGTCCGTGTAATAAAAATGAATTAAATATAAATTGTAACCATGGATATCCATCTGTAAAATATGTGGTTTTGGCTATCTGCAAGGAAAGTACAAATTATCTTATCATGGTTCGTGATTTCATTAAACTTCTTCAAAGTTCCGTCTCTCTTTATGAACCCAATTTTCATTAAGATGATGCACATACTTCACAATAATCCGGTTGACCTTTGTATGCATTATCAGTCATTGCCTTATTTTTCAGGTGTACCAGCCAACTGAGAAAATAGATGCAGTTCATGATCCAAACCTCTTCATGTTGAGGAGGTATGCAAAATTAACACAAATACTGTTTACAGTCTCCTAGAAGCTTTAAAGGCTTAACCTCGGGCCATTTACTCCTATTACAAATCCATTCCTTATTTTCTTGCTTGGTTTGATAACAGAGTGACATGGTCCATGTCCATCTCATGCATTATAAGCACTTCATGTAATTACCCATTCCCCGAATACGCTAGTCCTCGTCTCCTTTCCCGTATTTCTCTTAGTCTCACTCCCAAACACTTCACGATCCGGCAGAGGGAATGCCAACAACCATGGTGGCATTGTCCCCTTCGGTCGTTCATGCCACTGGAGAGGATGAAGGCTCTAGCAACATCGTGCGAAAGGCATCGGCGCTAGCGAGTTTGCCACCATCCTAGCCACGACGATAATGCCGCTGAGCATATAGTGGAGGGTAGAGTAGGAAAGTGGAGCGACGACGCCGCGGGAGGAGGTGCATTCGAACGGGGGCACTGCAGTCTGTTTCTTCTTCCGGGCGAGTGGCAGGCATAAAGACAAGACTTCCAACAAAATGTATAAAGCGTTGGATCAGGCAACGGGTCAACATCGGTAGCAGGGAGGTGAACATTAAGCTCCATGGGAGTCTCAAGAGTGCGCTCATCAGTAAGAGCAACACGAGCAAGAAGATCATGGATTATTTTTGAGCAAGGGACCTCAATCCCAAGAATTTAGTGAGGAGGGCCAAGATAAGACATAACCAATTGCTAACTAAGATGTGCCTTCACAAAGGTAATATACTCATGGTCTTCCCCCGGTGATGATCATGTCATCAACAGATAGAAGAGTCCTACCAAGAGCAGAAAGGTGGACAAACAACGTAGGATCATGAGCACTTGTTGAAAACTAGTGGCAGCCACCATAGAGGCAAAATGCTCAAACCAGGCGTGAGGGCTTGCTTAAAGCTATAGGGAGAGGGATGAAGATGACAAAGCATGTCGTCGGGAGCAGAATATCCAGGTGGTTGCTGCATGTAAACCTCCTCATGCAGCTCATCATTAAGAAAGGCTTTCTTAATAACAAGACGAGACACAGACCAATGGAGGCATTCTTAACATCAAGCCGAGACATAGACCAGTGGCGAATAGAGGCCACAATAAGAAGTGTGCGACATTGGTTAGACAATTTGCGAGAGAAAGTCTCGTCATAATCAGGACCATGCTCTTTCTGAAAGCCACGAGCCACAAGACGAGCTTTGTAAGGCTCAAGGGAACCATCAGAGTGAGTCTTAACCTTGTAGACCCAAGTGATGGGACGAACACGAGGAGGAGCAAAAACAATACCCCACGTGCCGATGCGCTCAAGAGCAGCAGTCTCCTCTGCCATCGCAATATGCCATCTGGTATGAACAACATCACTATAAGAAGTCGGCTCAAGAACAACAACGCCAACACTTGGAAGACCACGGTGGTCAACAGGCCAAAGCAGACGAGGACGCAAGCCATAAGTAGGCTAAGACGGGGAAGATGGCACATCAGTAGACACATCCACAACACGCAGGTGACGTGTATATAAGACATAAGTTAGGAAAAGATAAAAGAATACGAGCAAGAATGATCGGAATAAACTCAGGTGATGGAGGAGCAGTCTCCTCTGCCATCGCAATATGCCATCTGGTATGAACAACATCACTATAAGAAGCCAGCTCAAGAACAACAACGCCAACACTTGGAAGACCACGGTGGTCAACAGGCCAAAGCAGACGAGGACGCAAGCCATAAGTAGGCCGAGACGGGGAAGATGGCACATCAGTAGACGCATCCACAACACGCAGGTGACGTGTATATAAGACATAAGTTAGGAAAAGATAAAAGAATATGAGCAGGAGCAAGAAGATCCTGCATTATTAATTTTGAGCAAGAAGAGACCTAAAACCCAAGAAAGTAGCAAAGAGGGCCAAGATCGGACATATGAAACTCCTTACTAAGACGTGCTGTCACAAAGGCAATATACTCAGGGTCTTTGTCGGTGATGATCATATCATCAACATATAGAAGAAGACTACTACCAAGAGCAAAAAAGTGGACAAACAACGTAGGATCAGGAGCACTTGTTGAAAACCAGCGGCAACCACCCTACAGGCAAAACACTCAAACTAGGCTTGAGGGGCTTGCTTAAAGCCATAGAGAGAGCGATGAAGATGACGAAGCATGTCGTCAGGAGCAGAGTGGTGGTTGCATGTAATCCGCCTCTTGTAGTTCACCATTAAGAAAGGCATTTTTAACATCAAGCCGAGACAGACCCATGGTCAACAGAGGCCACAAGAAGTGTGCGAGCAGTGGTCATATGGTTTGCACGAGCAAAAAGCCTCATAGTAATCAGGACTGTAATCAGGACCATGCTCCTGCTGAAAGCTACGATCCACAAGACAAGCTTTGTAATGCTCAAGAGAACCATTAGAGCGAGTCATAACATTGTAGACCCACCAAGTGATGGGACGAACACGAGAAAGAGAAATAATATCCCACTTGACGATGCGCTCAAGAGCAGCAATCTCCTCCGCCATCGCAATGTGTCACTTGGTATGAACAACATCATGATAAGAAGTCGGCTCAAGAACAATAGCGCCAGCGCTTGAAGACCAAGGCGGTCAACAGGTGGAAGCAGATGAGGAAGCAAGCCATAAGTAGGCCGAGACAGGGAAGATGGCACATCAGTAGACACATCCACAACATGCGGACGATGTGTATAAAAGTGAGGAAAACATGAAAGAATACGTGTTGGAATCACCGGGATAAACTAAGGTCATGGAGACAACAAGGAAGCCACCGGTGATGATGTTGTAGAATCCCGTGATAAGCTAGGTGAGGAAATCATAGGAGATGATGGCATTGGATCTGCAATAATTGGAGAAGCAGGAGCAGTACGACGAATGGAATTGGGCCCAACAAGAGTGATAGGAGTGTCGGGGAAATTATGGAAAGACTCCACTGAAAACGTCGAGGAAGATGGACGAGGCTGATAGAGTCGAGACTCATTAGAAGCTATATCTTGAGAAATAGAAGACCTACATGATCCCAATAGTGATATCCCTTATACTCATCGTTGTATCCTAAGAAGACACACGAAACGGACTGAGCAGTCAGTTTGGTGCGTTCACGTGGGGCAAGGACATAGCAAACACAACCAAACAATTGAAGCGCCGAATAATCGGGAAACGATCGAATAGATGCTCGAAAGTATGCTCGAAAGTAGTGCCACCCTGCAGAGGACTTGCTGAAGGTTGATGAGATAGATGGAAGTGGAGACAGACTCAGCCCAAAAGTGCGAGGGAATATAGGCAGTGACCATCAACGGACGAGCCGTCTCAAGAAGGTGACAATGCTTGCGCTCGGCCACGCCATTCTGAGCATGTGCGCAAGGATAAGAGAACCGAATGCAAGAGTACCCTGCTCAGCAAGGATTCCACGCAACAGCTTGGGAGATATACTCCCCGCCAGAGTCATCACAAAACACACAAATAGTCGTATAGAATTGAGTTTGAACCATGACAGCAAAACCCTTATAGATAAGATCTCCCTACGAGAAGAAATAAAGTATATATCCAAGTGATGACCTCCTTTGGAGGCAAAGGGAGATGGACCACCGACATCGGAGTGGACAAGGTCGAAAGGTGGCTGAGACACTGTCTTGCTATGAGTATAAGGTAATTGGACCTGTTTACCAAGCCGACAACCTTGACGGTTTAGAGACATCGTCGGATACGAATCGAAGAAGACCATGTCAAACTAAGGATGAGGGATCACAAGTGACCCAAGGCGATGATGCCACTGCTAAAAATAATAATTGGTAGACAAGGCAACAGAGGTAGAGACTGGCGATGGTGGAAGCAGAGGGACTTGATCCAACATCCCACGTGCCTGTGCACTCTCCGTACCTTGCTGATCCGGATTGGTGTTCTTCTCTTGTTTGCGGGTTGTGGGACACGCACTTAATTAAGCACCCCAGGTTCTCCTACTGTGTGCGCTTGGCCCCGGCTTTAGGTAGCGCCTGTCGTCGGCTCGTCTCGTTCATAATCCAGGTACGCGTCGACTGTCCGAGCTCCTGCTCACCATTGGTGATGCTCGAGCGTGCGGTTATGGTGTCGCACAACCAGGGAACACGGGATGTGGGATTGAGACAGAGCCCATAGCAACCCGCAGCAAGGCAAAGGATGCCCATCCAGAATGACACGGAGAGGAGGTGGACACAATGGTGGATGTTGACTTCATAGGAGTCTCAAGTAAGAGCAGCACGAGCAAGAAGATCTCAAGGAAGTAGCGAAGAGGATGAAGAACTATGACGAAGAAATAAGAAATTCACTATGACAAGCCTTCACAGAGGCAATGTACTTAGAGTCATCGCCAGTAATGATCGACATGTAGAAGTGTTCGACCACAAGTTGAATGGTGGACCGAAAGCGCAGGAAATAAAGAAGCCATTAGAGGTAGAAGAAACCTCAAGCTCAAGGAAGTAGCGAAGAGGACGAAGATCATACATAAAAAATTAACTATGACGAGCCTTCACAAAGGCAATGTACTTGAGTCGTCACCAGTGATGACCGACATGTAGAAGTGTTCGACCACAAGGAATGGTGGACGGAAAGTGCAGGATAATGAGCACTCGCCAAAAACGAGCCACAATCACAATTGAGGGGAGGCGCTCAAACCAGGCACGAGGGGTTTGCTTAGGGCCATATGGAGAGTGATGAAGACAACAAACCATGCCATTAGGAAGAGAACCCAGGTGGTGGCTACGTGTAGGCATTCTTGACATCAAGAGAGACAAACCATCGGTGAATAGAAGCCACATTGAGAAATGTGCGAAGAGTGGTCATGTGGGGCATATAGGAGCAAATGTCATCGTAGTCATGACCATGTTCTCACCACTAGACAAGCTTTGTAACGCTCAAGAGAATCACCGGTCTTAACCTTGTAGAGCCACTTACAAGTGATGAGACAAGCACGAGGAGGGAAATGAGATTTGACGTGCCGATGCGGGCAAGAGCATCAACCTTCGATGCCATCACATGCAGCCATTCGGGATGAACAACCTTACGATAAGATGGCACATCAGTAGACACATCCACAACATGCGGACGATGTGTATAAAAGTGAGGAAAACATGGAAGAATACGTGTTGGAATCACCGGGATAAACTAAGGTCGTGGAGACAACAAGGAAGCCACCGGTGATGATGTTGTAGAATCCCGTGATAAGCTAGGTGAGGAAATCATAGGAGATGATGGCATTGGATCTGCAATAATCGGAGAAGCAGGAGCAGTACGACGAATGGAATTGGGCCCAACAAGAGTGATAGGAGTGTCGGGGAAATTATGGAAAGACTCCACTGAAAACGTCGAGGAAGATGGACGAGGCTGATAGAGTCGAGACTCATTAGAAGCTATATCTTGAGAAATAGAAGACCTACATGATCCCAATAGTGATATCCCTTATACTCATCGTTGTATCCTAAGAAGACACACGAAACGGACTGAGCAGTCAGTTTGGTGCGTTCACGTGGGGCAAGGACATAGCAAACACAACCAAACAATTGAAGCGCCGAATAATCGGGAAACGATCGAATAGATGCTCGAAAGTATGCTCGAAAGTAGTGCCACCCTGCAGAGGACTTGCTGAAGGTTGATGAGATAGATGGAAGTGGAGACAGACTCAGCCCAAAAGTGCGAGGGAATATAGGCAGTGACCATCAACGGACGAGCCGTCTCAAGAAGGTGACAATGCTTGCGCTCGGCCACGCCATTCTGAGCATGTGCGCAAGGATAAGAGAACCGAATGCAAGAGTACCCTGCTCAGCAAGGATTCCATGCAACAGCTTGGGAGATATAGTCTCCGCTAGAGTCATCACAAAACACACGAATAGTCGTATAGAATTGAGTATGAACCATGACAGCAAAAACCCTTATAGATAAGATCTCCCTACGAGAAGAAATAAAGTATATATCCAAGTGATGACCTCCTTTGGAGGCAAAGGGATATGGACCACCGACATCGGAGTGAACAAGGTCGAAAGGTGGCTGAGACACTGTCTTGCTATGAGTATAAGGTAATTGGACCTGTTTACCAAGCCGACAACCTTGACGGTTTAGAGACATCGTTGGATACGAATCCAAGAAGACCATGTCAAACTAAGGATGAGAGATCACAAGTGACCCAAGGCGATGATGCCACTGCTAAAAATAATAATTGGTAGACAAGGCAACAGAGGGACTTGATCCAGCATCCCACGTGCCTATGGACTCTCCGTACCCTGCCGATCCGGATTGGTGTTCTTCTCTTGTTTGCGGGTTGTGGGACACGCACTTGATTAAGCACCCCAGGTTCTTCTGCTGTGTGCGCTTGGCCCCGGCTTTAGGTAGCGCCTGTCGTCGGCTCGTCTCGTTCATAATCCAGGTACGCGTCGACTGTCCGAGCTCCTGCTCACCATTGGTGATGCTCGAGCGTGCGGTTATGCTGTCGCACAACCAGGGAACACGGGATGTGGGATTGAGACAGAGCCCATAGCAACCCACAACAAGGCAAAGGATGCCCATCTAGAATGACACGGAGCGGAGGTGGACACAATGGTGGATGTTGACTTCATAGGAGTCTCAAGTAAGAGCAGCACGAGCAAGAAGATCTCAAGGAAGTAGCGAAGAGGATGAAGAACTATGATGAAGAAATAAGAAATTCACTATGACAAGCCTTCACAGAGGCAATGTACTTAAGAGTCATCGCCAGTATTGATCGACATGTAGAAGTGTTCGAGCACAAGTTGAATGGTGGACCGAAAGTGCAAGAAATAAAGAAGCCATTAGAGGTAGAAGAAACCTCAAGCTCAAGGAAGTAGTGAAGAGGACCAAGATCATACATATGAAATTAACTATGATGAGCCTTCACAAAGGCAATGTACTTGAGTCGTCACCAGTGATGATCGACATGTAGAAGTGTTCGACCACAAGTTGAATGGTGGACCGAAAGTGCAGGATCATGAGCACTCGCCAAAGACCAGCCACAATCACAATTGAGGGGAAGTGCTCAAACCAGGCACGAGGTGTTTGCTTAGGTCCATATGGAGAGTGATGAAGACAACAAACCACTCCATCAGGAAGAGAACCCAGGTGGTGGCCATTCTTGACATCAAGAGAGACAAACCATCGACGGATAGAAGCCACATTGTGAAGTGTGTGAAGAGTGGTCATGTGGGGCATATAGGAGCAAATGTCTCATCGTAGTCATGGCCATGTTCTCACCACTAGACAAGCTTTGTAACGCTCAAGAGAAACACCGGTCTTAACCTTGTAGACCCACTTACAAGTGATGAGACGGGCACGAGGAAGGAAATTCACGTGTCGATGCGGGCAAGAGCATTAAGCTTCGATGCCATCACATGCAGCCATTCGGGATGAACAACCTTACGATAAGATGGCACATCAGTAGACACATCCACAACATGCGGATGATGTGTATAAAAGTGAGGAAAAAATGGAAGAATACGTGCTGGAATCATCGGGGTAAACTAAGGTCACGGAGACAACAAGGAAGCCACCGGTGATGATGTTGTAGAATCCCGTGATAAGCGAGGTGAGGAAATCATAGGAGATGATGGCATTGGATCTGCAATAATCGGAGAAGCAGGAGCAGTACGACGAATGGATTTGGGCCCAACAGGAGTGATAGGAGTGTCGGGAAAATTATGGAAAGACTCCACTTAAAAAGTCGAGGAAGATGGACGAGGCTGATAGGGTCGAGACTCATTAGAAGTTATATCCTGAGAAATAGACGACCTACATGATCCCAATAGCGATATCCCTTATGCTCATCGTTGTATCCTAAAAAGACACACGCAACGGACTGAGCAGTCAGTTTGGTGCGCTCACATGGGGCAAGGACATAGCAAACACAACCAAACAATTGAAGCGCCGAATAATCGGGAAACGATCGAATAGATGCCCGAAAGTAGTGCCACCTTGCAGAGGACTTGCTGAAGGTTGATGAGATAGATGGAAGTGGAGACAGACTCAGCCCAAAAGTGCGAGGGAATATAGGCAGTGACCATCAACGGACGAGCCGTCTCAAGAAGTTGACGATGCTTGTGCTCGGTCACGCCATTCT
Organism: Triticum urartu; assembly: GCF_003073215.2. NCBI lineage: Eukaryota > Viridiplantae > Streptophyta > Magnoliopsida > Poales > Poaceae > Triticum > Triticum urartu. The sequence continues at coordinate 646,433,497 of NC_053024.1, read as the reverse complement.
GAGCATGTGCGCAAGGATAAGAGAAACGAATGCAAGAGTACCCTGCTCAGCAAGGATTCCACGCAACAGCTTGGGAGATATACTCTCCACCAGAGTCATCACAGAACACACGAATAGGCGTATAGAATTGAGTATGAACCATGACTGCAAAACCCTTATAGATAAGATCTCACTACGAGAAGAAATAAAGTATATATCCAAGTGATGGCCTCCTTTGGAGGCAAAGGGAGATGGACGACCGACATCAGAGTGAACAAGGTTGAAAGGTGGCTGAGACACTGTCTTGCTATGAGTATAAGGTAATTGGACCCGTTTACCAAGCCGACAAGCTTGACAGTTTAGAGACATCGTCGGATACGAATCCAAGAAGACCACGTCAAACTAAGGATGAGAGATCACAAGTGACCCAAGGTGATGATGCCACTGCTAAAAATAATAATTGGTAGACAAGGCAACAGAGGCAGAGACTGGCGACGGTGGCAGCAGAGGGACTTGATCCAGCATCCCACGTGCCTGTGCACTCTCCGTACCCTGCCGATCCGGATTGGTGTTCTTCTCCTGTTTGCGGGTTGTGGGACACGCACTTGATTAAGCACCCCAGGTTCTCCTACTGTGTGCCTTGGCCCCGGCTTTAGGTAGTGCCTGTCGTTGGCTCGTCCCGTGCATAATCCAGGTACGCGTCGACTGTCTGAGCTCCTGCTCACCATTGGTGGTGCTTGAGCGTGTTGTTATGGTGTCGCACAACAAGGGAACACGGGATGTGGGATTGGGACAGAACCCAGAGCAATCCGCAGCAAGGCAATGGATGCCCATCCAGACTGACACGGAGAGGAGGTGGACACAAAGGTGGATGTTGACTTCATAGGAGTCTCAATAGTGCGCTCATCAGTAAGAGCAGCACAAGCAAGAAGATCTCAAGGAAGTAGCGAAGAGGAGCAAGATCATACATAAGAAACTCATTCTAACGAGCCTTCACAAAGGCAATGTACTTCATCGCCAGTCATGATCGACATGTAGAAGTGTTCGACCACATGTTGAATGGTGGACCGAAAGTGCAGGAAATAAAGAAGCCATTAGAGGTAGAAGAAACCTCAATCTCAAGGAAGTAGCGAAGAGGACCAACATCATACATAATAAATTCACTCTAATGAGCCTTCACAAAGACAATTTACTTCACCGCCACTGATGATCGACATGTAGAAGTGTTCGACCACAAGTTGAATGGTGGATCGAAAGTGCAGGAAATAAAGAAGCCATTAGAGGTAGAAGAAACCTCAATCTCAAGGAAGTGGCGAAGAGGACTAAGATCATACACAAGAAATTCACTATGACGAGCCTTCACAAAGGCAATGTACTTAGAGTCGTCGCCAGTGATGATCGATATGTAGAAGTTTTCGACCACAAGTTGAATGGTTGACTAAAAGTGCTGGATCATGAGCACTTGCCAAAAACCAGCCGCAATCACCACTGAGGCGAAGCGCGCAAACTAGGCACAAGGGGTTTGCTTAGAGCCATATAGAGAGTGATGAAGATGACAAACCATGTCATCAACATTCTAACCTATAATGAGGCTCCCCAACTCGGCCTCTCGGTGCTCCCCCAGATTGAAGCTTTGTTAGCCATTTGATAGAGCTACTTTTGGTCAACTGGTTCGTCACGGCCATCAGATTGTTCTGCCAGTTTTCACCGCACGGTTAGTTTTCAGTATTATGACCGGTGGGCTCGTTCTTTCTCCCTATTGGCTGGGTGAGCCCTTCGTGGGTGCGAGCAACCCTGTCCTCGCACGCCACACGTCGTGCGGCTCGTCGTGGACGTCTCCGCTGATGCATGCAAACCCCATTTGAACCCTGGCCTCCCACCACAACCACCACATCCGTTCCTCCCCCTCCACCCCTCGTCCGCCATCGTCCATCTCCACCTCCTATCCCGGCTCCTCTTGTGCCTCTTGTTTTCCTCCTCGCCTCCCCATTGCTCGCCCCCTTGCGCGGATTAGACGCATGTCGCCGCCATGGGAGACCAGGGCGACAGGGTCTTCACGGCGGGGGTGGAGTAGGGACGGTCATTAGGCTAGTGGCGGAGGGATGAAGCAGTGAGGCCTGAGTTCTAGGCGGTGCACACATTGCGGACTCTAGACTCTTGTGTTGTTGATTCGGTTTTGGTTCAGATAGAAGAGCTCTATGCTTACCAACTTTTGGGATAGCCAAGGTATGTGATTGGTTTCTCCACTTCCACCCTATGATTTGCAATTTCCCCATATGATGCATTGATACCATTTCATTGTGTGATTTTTCTGCAGGAAATAATCATCGGGTTTTCAAGTGTATGCATCGTGTGTAAGCCCAGTTAGTGCTCCTGGTTTATGAATTTAAGAATACATTCTCATCTCCCTGGTATCTATATTCCATTGTTTTAGATTTAAAAGTGCTTTAGATGAAAAAAATTAGGCAACCTTTCCATTTCAGGCATCATTTCTAAGTATTATGGCATCCACGAATTTCCCGATAGTTTGTTCTGCACCATGCTGCCTCATGTAGGATTTTGGCGCTCGTGATCTACCTTAGGTGACCTGCTCCCAGTCCTTCCCTCCCCTCTGACCTCTCTCCCTCTCTGTATGATGTTTGATTTGTGTTTTGGTTCAAATTTGACATGGCTTTCTGATTGATGCTTGGTTTAGAAAGGAACAAGTTCTAGAATTGGTAGAAGTCATATGTCATCCTTTGTATTTTTTGTCAAGATGAATGCTTCATAACAGGTGTATGGAGGCACAAAAGTAGACTCATATAAACTGCAGTTGCAGTATCAGCAATAAGCAAGGGACGTATCACATGTTTCTATCAAAACTGTGTATAAATTTAAGAGCTTAGCAAGAGAATAGTATCTCTGTTCCGGGAGAAAAATTTAAGAGCTTAGCAAGAGAATAGCATCTCTATAAATTTTAGAGCTTAGTTTTTTGCATATGCATGTAACAGCAACTCTTTTTTGTTCTGGTCTTAAATATCCTATTCATGATACAGAAATTTGCATCAAGCTTACCATGTTGAATTTTGGTAAGGGCAATCCCATTGTTTATGCATCTTCTTTAACAAAGAACGATATTTGGTGTATCATCTGAGATGTGCTTGATTAATGTCTTTCAGGCAATGTGTGATGCCATTTGCAACCTTCTTGTTGAGCAAGCTGAAACAGGAGTAACTCCATTAATCATTATGTCACATTGTAATCCATCACAAGAATCATCTCTCCTATTTCATTCACTGAATTTCTGTACTGCTGATGCTTACATATATGTATATTTTGCTTCTGCTTGATGTGTCTCGTGCCTGATCCGGTATTGATGATCTGTGTGGCTGAAAAAAAAATACATTGCCTGTGAATTTGTCTAAAGATGCATTATGATATCCAGCTGTGTTTGCATGTTGGGTCATGTTAGTAATGTGCTTTGAAATTATTTCCCCTCGTCTCAGTTTTGTTTTTCTTTAGGCAATATTATGGTATAAATATACGTGTATTTTTTAGGCAATATTATGGTAGCTGCAGGAGTGGGCGGTACTCAGCTGCCAACAGGCGCTGATGACGGTGGCCGAGCTAGACCCCGTCAGGGACAGGGCGCGCATGTATGTCGAGGCGCTCCAGAGCAGCGCGTGGGGCAGTTGTCTCTGGTCGCTTTAGTTTTGCTTCTGAGCCATTATCGATTTCCCATTTCTTTCTTCTGCACTAGAAGATTGACCGTGTTGGAGGCTGTTAATCACAGCGACGTCCTGATGGAGTCGTTAGATTGTCCGATGACCAAACCAGTTGCCGAGCAAACGTTGTCGCCGATGCAGGAGCTGAACGCCGAAGGGCAGATCTGTGAGGCGCAGGGGGCAGCGGCTGCGGAGGGAGGAGGTTCACCATGGGCATCCAAGTAGTCGATTGGCAAGATGAATCCTGAACCCCCTGGCTGGACCCAAAGGTATGGCAGTATGTAGTTGTACAATTCTTGAATTTTAATCATGGTAGTCTGAAGGATCTGTGATACCTACCACACAAGCTGTACATGGAGGTAGCATGACTTCTTAGTAAGAATTGGGTCTGCTACAAGAATATATGATTATATCAGGAATTTAGATACTGAAAGGGTTAAGCAATTTGGTTGTGATAGCATTTTCTAAGCATGAACACTGCAGCCACTTCGTGACAGTACTGAATAAACATGTGCGAATTTCAATGCTTGTGTTACCTTGAAAACAAGTCTTACTGCATAGGTAAGAAAATATAATCAGAGTGCAAATTTGAATGCTTGTGTTACCTTGGAAACAAATGCTACAACATAGTTAAGAAAATACAATCAGAGTGCGAATTTGAATGCTTGTTTTTACCTTGAAGAATGCTACAGCATAGTTACTTAACTGATACAGAGTGAGGATTAAGTCCTTTGCCTTATGTGAGGATTAAGAGCTACCACCAGAAAATCCAATCTAAAAATCCAGTGATGCAGGTCGGGATGGAAAACAAGATCATGAAGTGTAACTAGCCCTAGGTAGTAGGTGGACTGTAAATAATTGTAAGTCGAAGTTGTAGGTTTTGTCAGCAGGCAAAACCACAAGAGGCTTATTTAGGATTGGTACAAGTGAAACTGGAACAGCCTGCAGGTGCTTGAGGGCCGACGGTGCGGCGCCGTCGCCGCCGCAGTAGTAGAAGGTAGCAGGGATTAGTGATAGAGAACAGAGATCAGGGAAACTAGACTTTGTTGATTATTGCTTGCCTCTAAGAGCATCTCCAATAGAAGATGTAGATCCAAAAATAACTAACTTTTGCATCTCCAAGGCCCAAAACCCTTCACCAACAGATGATGTAGATGCAAAAAAATTACATCTCCGCCTCCCGGAGATGTAAACTACAACACCTCGCAGTGCAAATTTGCATCTCCAGCATATGGGGATGTAAAAACGCAACCGTCCGCCAACTACCCAATTGTCGTTCATTTCACTTCCGCGCGACCAGTCGCTGGCCGAATTCGCCTAAATTCGCCGCCGCCCACCCGACCCCTCCGGCACCCTGCCGCCGGTTTCGACCGTCAGCCGCTGCACTCCGCGAATCGGGTGTTTTTTCACCACAGCTCGATTCCATCGTTGCCACCGTCCCGCCCGCATCACCGCACCGCCGCCACCTACCCGTATCACCGGGCGCATCCCTACACCCCCGCCGCCCTGCCCTCATTCCCGCACCGCTGCCGCCCCGCCCGCATGACCGGCCGCATCCCCGCACTGCCGCCCCGCCCACATTACCGGCCGCATCCCCGCACCGCCGCCACTCAATCCGGCCGCAGCCCCGCACCGCCGCCCCGCCCCGCCTCCTCGCCCACCGCCGCCGTCTGAGTACTAGTTGAAGTACAATTTTACATCTTCATTTGCGTCTTCTATTGGTGTTGCTCTTTTACATCTCCGTTTTGCATCATCTGTTGGAGTGGGCCTTTCTGGAGAGGCAAAAAGCACTTTTTCGAGATGTAAATTTTTACATCTCCAAATTTGCATCTTCTAGTGGAGATGCTCTAAGATTACACGGGTAGGTCCTTTATATAGGACATGGACTAGTACCACTTTGACATACTTCGGACTCTAATAGGAATCTGACTCAAATACTACCTTAATAGAATCAGGAGTCTACCAAAACAGATGCATCCTTCTACGACATCGAACTGCCCTTGTCTAGCCACAGCATAACCTGCCCCTGCTGCCTTGCGCCTTCCATTATGATTTCCCCACGTAACAGAAACTACTTCCTGCTCTAGCAATGTTTTGACTTTTTTTTTCAACATATAATTTTCGTCTTTTTAAAACAGGGCATTACCTGGTAATTACATCTCTGCTACTCTAATGGTGTCCTTCATAGTAAATATACAGATCAATACTCCTCCGAAGTACTTCATAGTATATGTTCAAAAACTTGCAGACTTCTTGGAAAGGAAACAGGTTGCAAGTTCATCTGTATCACCCAAATCAAGAGAGGCAATTAATGTTTGCAAGAAAAAGAAAAGGTACCACACCTCCAAATGTATCAAGACTCTCTTTCCTCCCTTAGCATGTTTTGCCTTTTGGATTAATATATTGTAGGTTATTTTTTAATAGTATCTAGAGAAATTATGTGATGGTGTTATGTGAGAATTATGTGATTGTGTATTGACTGTATTCCCCTTCTCGTGTTACGGTATTGTGTTTTTTTATGTTACATCTTATCTTTAAAAAAACTGATATTTTAGTTTGCAAGGAAAGAGAAGACAATGGAACATCAGGCCATTTCTGTGAAAGAATGCAAGTTTAAAGAGATTAATGACCTGAAAGCCCAAACGAACCAAGGGTACTCTAATATGGCTCGAAGGCTGAAACCAGTGAAGCAGAGCCGTGGCTCGGGGCATCAACGTCCATGCCGGTCCATGGATCCGGAAACTTGCTTTCCGTGAATTGCGACAGCAACCGAGTTAATGCACGGATGGGGTGCAGGATACAATTATCTCCTACCTCAGGCGCGTGGATCCTTCCAGGGAGAGCGGTGGCCTCGGCGGACAAACTTTTGTACGAAACAAGAAGGTAGGCACTGAAGATGGAGTTTTTGATGCAGCCAATTAGAGTGCTCGAATATGACCAATTTTTATGTGTTCCGAGTGATTTTGATAGTGTACCCTGATATGGATCTTACGTTTTGCCAATTTTGTTATGCAGTACAACCATGCTGAAAGAGGTGACTGAGAGCTCCGATGGAGCCTCTGCACTACCCAGTCGTCGCACTGGTTATGGAACAGCTGGCGCCCATGAGGAAAGTGAGTGCTGACGGGGAGATCTGTCCGGCGGAGGCGGCGACGAATGCATTCGCTGCAAGGATCTGAGCAGCCGATTAAGCAGGACGACCCGAAAGCTCCTGGGGTGGACGCGAAGGTATGGCATTATGCAGATGTGCAATTTGTAGGGACACATTGGGCTATTCATATGTAAAAGCGAGACAGTATATGAGTGGTGATTTTTTGAATGATTTCATATGTAAGTGGAAAATTGTAGCAACCAGGAACGTGCTGTGTTCGACCCACCAAAATTGTAGGAATCAGTCTTGTTTGCTGTGAACTATGGACATAGTCTACCCCTGAGTAAAGAAAGTGTCAGATTTAGTATAGAAGTTTGTGCTCTTGTTGATCCTGATTGTTGTCTGGTGTCTGATTCTAAGCCTTAAGTATGAAAAGAATGGACAAATTAATAAATTAGCCCGTACATTTGTTAAAATCTGTTGCGTGATCTGAACTGCATGGCTGTAGCAATGCATCCTGAGTAAACTGTTATGCGGCGCAACAGAGTATTCAATTTTTTGGTTGTAGAATGACTTGTGGTGTTTACGTGATATATACTATACCTGACACTCGTTGTTTACATGGATTATTTTGCAGAGTGAGGATTGGTGCTGCCGCATCAGGCAGGATGTTGTGTCCTAATCGAGCTAATGCACTCGAGAAGGCGATTTGCGGTTTTGCCGAAAATCCTGAAGACAATTTGATTGTTTCAAAATTGGGTACAAGCTTTGATCTGCTCGCCGCAATCCTGGCAGGGAATCACTGGCAACGGCAGATGAGGAAGAGGTAGACATCGGGTAGTGGAAGAGCACCGTCGATCTGGTTTCTCTTAATGGACTGCAGATGAGTGGCCGATCTGGCCGGAGTTGGATTTAGCCGGTGAGAAAGGAGGCTAGACGTGCACTAGAAGATTAGTAACTGCAACGGTGACAATAAATAAATAAAATTGAGTGGTATGACAATTTCTTTTGAGGAATATGACAATAAATAAATGGGTTGGCAGTGTTGTAGTCCAAAATCTCTCCGTTCACGGCCCATTTTCATGACTGACTTCCGAACCGGTCCTACAGTGTCTTACGGGACCTCCTATGTGACGCATTTTGCGTCATACAGCAGCTCGACGCACAGGGTTGACGCACGACTGGGTTTGTGGTGGTCACTGAATGTAGGACGTGCGGATTTACTAAGAATTTTGTTTTTAGTTCTTTTTATTGTTATTATTATTAGTTCACTAATGAATCATACAAAAATTAAAAAGAAGTTTTAAAAAAGGGATTCACAAAAAATTGTAAAAAAACTCATGAACTTGAAAAAAGTTGATGAATTTGAATAGGTTTATACAACTATAGAAAGTTCGCGGAAATGGAAAATTTTCATTACTTTTTAGAAAAGTTCATGATGACAAACTTCACATATTTGGAAAAAGTTCATGAATTAAAAAGCTCGTGGAATTTGAAAAGGTCATAATTTTTAAAAATATATTATGGAATTTGAAAAAGACGTGAATTTGAAAAGAAAATCCTGACCTAAAAGTTCATGCACTAAAACATTCACGGATTTTAAGAAGTTCATGAATTTGGGGGAAAATCCACAAATTTGAAAATTGTTCAGAAAAAATAAAAGAAAACAAAACAAAAATGGAAACCGGAAAAGAAAGAGAAACGAAAAAGATGAAAAAACAAAGAAAAAAGACAGAACGTATATGGGCCAGCCACTCACTACGAAAATGGCCTGAACCGGCGCTTGCAGCGCTGAATAGGGATTGGCGAGTCCTACCATGGCTTATCATCATGTTTACGTCATGTAATTTTTTTCTTCCTTTTTTATTCACATATTAGTTTTTCCTTTTTTTTCTTTATTTTTTTATTTATATATGTATGTAATTTTACATGAAATTACATACTTTACATGAAACTTTATTCTTGTGTATGAAAAATCTTAATCATGTGCACGAAAAATGTTTTAGAATAATGCACGTGACATTTAAAAAAATGTTATACATTGTAAAAGAATGTACGTGTAACTAAAAAATGATTCATAAATTGATTTTTTTTGTTACATTAAGAAAAATGTTAACTTGTTTCAAAAATGTAAAAATGTGTTCGTGACATTTTTAGAAAAATATTTGTACAATGTAGAAAGTGCATAGTTCAGAAAAAATGTTTTGTTATTTAGAAAAATTTCCAATGTGTATTTTAAACAAATGTGTTTTGTAAAAAAATGTTATATATGTATTTAAAAAATCTAAAAATATTCTTTTAGTTGTATACAAAATTGTAGAGCATGTATAAAAAAGTAAACATCTGATGACTTGCAAGTGCACAAGGCTCTTGTAGCACTTTCATGATAAGTGTTGAACCCACAAGGAGCTGGTTGGAAGGCATCACATACCTCACAACTACGTTGTCACTTCACGTGGCTACGTACGCACCCAAATCAGAGTTTGGAAATAGTATACTCTATAACTTGCTAGGGAAACTAGATAAAAATGATGTTTAACTAAATTACGAATAAGAACGTAAACAGTAATAAAAATATACTACGTTAGTGCTGAAGGTGCTTGAGTAGGAAAGTGTTTTCTAGGACTGCGGAGTCATCACCACAAATATGACCCGTGTAAGTAGTGCAGAGAAAACGCTCTCTTTCGTATCCTCTATCCACCCTTCATATGCATAAGTGGCCGCTCCTCAGTACAGAACATGTTCTACTCTAAAGTAAACTTCATGCTGCATACTTCACCAACTGTTGCTTCCCCATGCCGGTTATCACAAAGGAGTAAATTAAGGAAGTGGGGTTTTAGTATCACCTCAAATTCCCTCATCATCCTAAGAGCATCTCCAGCCGCGCCCCCAGAAAGGCCTCCCTAGGCGATTTTTTCGCGCCGGCGCTGAAAAAACGGCCAGTCGCGCCCCCAGAAGCCCGATTTTCGCCGGCCTGGGCCGAAATCAGCGCCGGCGGATCCAGACCGAACCCGGCGCGCTGGGGGGCGCCCGGGGGTGCCGGGGCGAGTGGTTTTGGCACGAAAAAGCTGCGGGCCAGCCGCGTCAGCGACACCGTGCCTCGTCTTCCCCCAACGCCTCGGTTCCGGCGGGGAATCAATGGTAAGGCTGCCACCGCCGGTCAGCCTTGCCATTGATTCCTCACGGGCGGCGCGTCACGGGACGGCGCGCCGACGCCTCCCCTCCCTCGCACGCGTACACACGGGCGCGACGCGGCTATATAAGCCGGTGGCCTCACTCACCTGTGGCCACACCAGCTCAGCCGTCGCCGCCGAGCTATACCTCTCCCGAGTGCCGCCACCGAGCCTTCCCCTCCCCTCCCCGATGGCCGAGCGTTTCCCCAGAGATGAGGCGGCGGCCAACGGCTTCGGCCGCCGCACGCTCAGCGAGCAGGAGTCCTGGCTCCTATTCCAGGCGAACATCCCGGTGCCGCCGGACATGCGCGCCAGGCCGACGGGCTGGAGGCTCAGCAATGGGGGAGTGCCCATTCCTCCATTTCCCGACGCCGTGGCCAAACCCGCCTACTTCGCCGAGGAGGTCGACGTCGTGCGTGCCTCCCTCACCGCCGCCCAACTCTCCCTTCCCTAGTACGCCGCCGACAACCATGCGGCTTGGGCGGCGTACTTCGAGCGCCGTTAGCAGCAGCGGATGGCGTCCACCAATGGCGCGGCGGTGGTCGGCGGCCTGAAGAATAGCGAGGGGCGCCACCTGTGGTGGGGCGTCCCCGGCCGCACACTCGAGGGCGTGCTGACGCACCTTGAGGGCGGCAACGACCCGCCGTTGGCGTACCCCCCAGCGAGGGCGGCCGCCCAGGCGCACCACCGACGCGACGGGCCATGGGCGCCAAGGAGGTTTGGCTCCTCCTCTTCTTCCTCCTCCTCATGCTCTTCCTCACACTCCTCCGGCACTCCGACGCTGCTCGGCGTCAAGGCCGAGCCAACGGCGGAGTCGCCGCTCGCCCGACGCACTTGTAGCGCCGGCATCGTCATCAACTAGGGCGGCCGGCGCGCCTCCTCGTCGGCTCCTCCTCTACGCTTCGTCAAGCCAAAGACGGAGTCGGGGCTCGCCGCCGTGAAGACGGAGCACGGCGAGGTCGAGCGCGACGACGATGCGGCCCTTGAATGGGCACGCCAGGACTCCCTCAAGATGGCGATGGAGCGCTAGTGCGCCGCCCTGCAGCGCTTCGCGGAGCGCCGCCAGGGCCGCGGCGAAGGAGGAGTCGTCGTCATTGACGACAGCGACGACGATGACGCGCCGCCACCGCCACCAGTCCACCATGGCGACGCCGGGTCCAGCAGGGGCGCCCGCGTCAAGGAGAAGAAGGCCGACGACGAGGATGGCAGCGACGACGGCGACTACTCGGTGTCCAGCCAGTTTGTTTTAGATTAGTTTATTATATATTTGCTATGTAATGAAAATCGGCGAACTTTGTCCAAATATATGCTCAAGTTGGCCGAAATTTGTCGTGTTTAGCCGAACTGTGCCGAAATTTGCTATACTTTTTATTTTTTAAACGCGCCTGGGGGCGGCCCTGGGGCCGGCGGCTGGGGACCAACTCGCCCCCATGCCCATTTTTTGCGCCGGCTCACCCCCAGGCGGCGATTTTAGGCGCCCCCTGGGGGGCCAACTGCTAGAGATGCTCTAACCCATACAACGACAGTAGTTCCTCGACGGCCAATCACGGCAAAAGTGCAAGTGAGACCTCCTCTCAACACACGCGAGAATACTAACTTGAACATGAACAAGAGCATATTGGATCACTTAGGAATGATAATGATTCTAATCATAAAGTAGTTCATCTGTATCCTTCAGAAGAAATACATATACTCAAACATTAAGGAGAGAGTTAAGTTACAAGTCGGCCTAGAGTCGGTGAAGGAAGAAGGCATGGCGGCGCCGGTGGTGATGACGGGGGCGGTGCCGATGGAGGTGCCGACGCGGTGAAGATGGCACCGGCCCCAAGGCCGGTGCTCGCGATGGTGGAGCCCTCTCTTCTTCCCTTGATCTTGTCCCTTCCTCTATGGTGGTGATGGAGCAGCAAGGGAGATGGAGATGGATGTGTTCTTGGTGAATGGCGTGGTGTAGACGACGGCTAGGGTTGTAGATGATATATAAGGTGCCTCCCTAGCCTCCTCCTTTGATGGGCTGCATCCAAGGGTTCTAGATGAGCCTTATCCTCTTCCAATTTCTTACGAGCCAAGGATCTCGTGGGATCGAATGGGGACGAAATCGGTTAAGAATCCCATCTGGAGAGGCAACTTTTGGAGATGTGTGCACATCATACGACCAGCAAAACGAGCGTCCACGGTGGCATGAAACATCGTCTTTTATTCTGACCTTATCTGGTAAAACGCCTGCCATTTCTTTGTATGAACTCGAAATTTGACGTTCTTGGGCTCGTTGGATTCGTATGCATGACGTCGATCCATTCCTGGTCTTAGATATTGATTTGGAGCACTTTGGGAAACAATCACTTTTTTCTGACCTCTGGAATGGCTAAGTCTGGCCCATGGGTGACTCTGTATTGAACCCATCCTTGGTCCTTTCATCGTGATTGGTCCTAGGTTGCTCCAAAATACCTCTGGACGCAAGAAAAGAAAGAAAACTAATAAAAACAAAATAAAATACTATATGTGCAATGCTCACAAGGAAAAGTGTAAATACCGGTAATCATGCATAATGGACAACTATTTGGTTTAATGGGACATAATACATGAAGAGAACATGCAACAAATGAGCTCTGAAAATGCGTAAAATATAGAGCCATCACCTCCCCACACTTAAACCTTGATTGTTCTCGAGTAAGAAGGTTGACTACCAAAAGCTCATCCTACCAAATCTAGCATACATTGAACCAAACCCCAAAAGTGATATCCATGTTCATCGTGCAAGCATGCAAAAGTTAAGCAACAAGGGAGTAATACAAGTTATCCTCTTAGTTCCATCGCCATGGAGGTCAAGATAGAGGAAAATATTTTTGTGGAGCCCAAATTCCCATTACCAAAGGTTTAGAGAGATGGTCAATATTATCTTAGGAACACAACAATAACTACCATAGACAAAAGAAATCAAGCATTAGCGATCGCTTCAAAAACACCAACCCGAGGCTTACCAGGTACAATAGCAAGATCGACTGTGTGCTTTATTCAACCACTCAGCTACCTATGCAACACTGAGCGCAAGCCTATTCCTCGCACCTAAGGGAAAACAGAAAATGGTTGGGGTTTTGAGAAGTCAAAAACAAAGAAAGTTTTGCATCAACGTAGCTACCCAATAGGCTATGGAGAAGGCCTTATGATTGATGTCAAGCAAGGAGTAGGGATCGCCATGCAACTAGGATGCACATAGAGCTATGAATATGTGAAATCTCTCCAAAGGACTAAGTGGGGGTGCATCCAACTTGTTTTCTTGTAAAGATCTTGAGCTTTTGAGGATTCTCGTCATTGAAATTTACAAGCAAAGTTCTATATTGTAGGTTCCCCACTAGTATGAAACATGAAGCTCATGAAACTTCTACTTGACAACACATGAAGTGATGCTACTTTGAAGCATAAGTGTATACTAAAAGAATAATGGTGTTGATCCTTCTCTCTTCCTTTTTTTTTCTTTTTTTCTCTTTTCTGTGGCACCTCCATGGTGCATCTTTTGTCTCTCTTTTTTTGGTAGGAGCAACACCTTACAATGACTCACTTCAACTGAATGTAATCATAAGTCAAAACTGAAACATGAGAGGAACTCTATGATGAATGCCTTCGGCGGTGTACTAGCATGTGCAATGATCCTGCATATCATAGATATCAAAAAACGGACAAGGCATGAAAATATCAAGCTAGCCATACTATAGTCATGCAAGGCAAATGAAAACATGGCTCTAATCATGTAATGTAATATGGCATGGTGATATGCTCGGAATGGCTATGAAAATGCCATGTAGGTAGGTATGGTGGCTATTTTGTTCAGACGGTGTGTTTTTATGTGTAGGATAATGAGAGAAAGTCCTCCCATGGGTTTTGGATGTACCTGCGAAGTGTGCTGCCAAGTCTTAGTGTGAGAGTGGGCAATGCACTGTACCGTAGAGGCTAGGAAATAAAAGATGAACAGAAGTGCAAAGGCTTCGAACTTGCTTTAGTCAATAAGAACTCAAATACTACAGAAGAGTATTGCGGGTTGCATAAGACTCAGAAGGTAAGTACCCTGAGGAGATAGTTTGGCAGAGATAAACCCTGTTGCGGGTCCCGGATCAACCGAAGATGTGGGATTCATCAGCAAAAAGCCTCTACAATCATTCATTCACCAATCAAGCCACCACTAGAGTCCCCAACTTAAGTTATTAGGTGAAAGAAAGGCAACAGTTCAAATGACTCCTTTATGGGGTTTTTGATAAAAGAACATGGCAATTTTTTCATAAGATAACAAGATTCTCGCATGCTCAGTAAAACAAATAGAAAGCAAGCATGTCAAAATAGCGGGACACACTAATGCACGAAACACCATATGATGAAGAACATTGCACAAGACACTACACATGCAAAAGTAACCTCCCCATGCTTAGAACTAATCTAGGGAAATTAGAGAAGTAAAGAGAAAGTATCGTTATTAAAAGAGAGCGTGAGAAGTGGTTACCTCCCCAAGCTTACGTCTAAGCAAGGGTTAGAAACTTTTACCGTTGAGGCACATAAGACCTATATTTAATAGGCATAGACCTTGCTTCAATTGATCTTCTGGTCGTGGTCCACCGGCTGCCCTCGGATAGAACCTGCTAAAAACAAACTAAAAAGAGAACGGGCTAAAAAGAAAACAAAGTATTTTTGTGCTTTTTTGTTTTTAATTTTTTTTGTAGCACAAAGGATTATCAAGACAAGTGATAAAAATAAGCCTCACAATGATCGGTTCATCTACCTAGGCACCTCGCTTAAGTAAACAAACTATGTCTAGAAGTATCGATAGCTCCTAGGTATGGATGAAGTGCAAGTGAGACAAGATAGAAACACAAGTGGGAAGCTCCTAGGTGCCTAATTAAAAAGGAGATCCTCACATTAGGTGAGAAAATCATCACTAAGCAATTTTTATTTGAGCAAGATTCATATTGAAAAACATTACCAGACACATGTGGCTGAAGTTCATCATGATGAAGCAACCAAGTGGCTTGTCTCGGTCCTTTATACGGTTGGCACCAGACCGTACACTTCTCCACATAAGGCCCGAGCCCCTGTGAAAATAACACACTAATAAAAACATTGATTTGGTATACGAACGGAGTTCGAGTTCATATACCCAACCAGCAAAAAGAAAGGAAGGAAAACATAGTTACTACAAAGATTTATTGGCTATAGAGTTTCAGAGGTAATTTACACTAATTACAAAGCAAAAATTAGTTAGAAAACACCTCATCAACCTCAGACGTAAAAAATGAATCAAATTTGAGGGCTCCCCTACCTCATACGAGCACGCATATGATCGAGTGCGGTCGTACGGTACACCATCTTTTGCTCTGTGGAGACGCTCCTTTGTGGCTTCTAGGTGATACGGCCGCGCATACGAGCACGAGCGCTCATATGGTAGGCCATATTTTGCTCTGTTCCTCCTATTGCTTGCAGCCACGAGCTCATATGAGCGCGCATATGTAGCGATCCGACCTCAAACGGTCAAATCTCTGTGCATAAGTGTCATCCCTGGATCGGTAATGCTGACACACACAGTACTCAAAAGGATTTATAGCAGAGTGCAATCACACACTTATTACATCGAATGTCTCAAAAGAGAACTTAATACAATAATATGGCTTAAGGCCATCTAAATAAGATAATAGCGGAAGCTTCGAAGATAAACGAGTCCATCAACTCCAACGGCATAGCTGAGTGCACGACAATGACCTAGCGCACCTTACTCTTCGTCTGAAAAGTCTGCAACATAATACGTCGCAGCCCGAAACGGGTCAGCACATGGAATATGCTGGCAAAATAACACTATAGAGCAAAAGAACATGATAACAACTATTACTACATGCATATATGGCTGGTGGAGGCTCTATGGTTATTGTTTTGTGTAAAGCCAATTTTTCCCTACTGCAAAGGAATGCATTTTATTTAACTACAAAGTTGGTTGATAAAATATTGAGAAGGTTCCTCCAACTCAATCCCAATTAAACAATATTAATAACCCAAGAAAATTAAATTAAGAGTCATGAGATCAAATCAATAATTCAAGAACCAGATACTCAAGATGTCCATAACCGAGGACACGGCTAACCATGATTAGTTTGTACACTCTGCAGAGGTTTGCGCACTTTTCCCCACAAGACTTGATCTCCTCCATTTAATTTCTCGCACTGCATGATGTTTGAGAAACGGATGACTGAGACACAGTCTTTCAGAAGCATTAACTCTTTACTCTGGGTAGACAGTACCACCTACATCCCCTACATCTGCTAGCCTACCACTGAAAGAGGTCACACAACATACTCAACTATGCCAGAGCCCATAATGGCTTGTGGCTACACACGGAAGTTTCCAGCATGACTAATCTTATGATTCCTTTGATCCTGGCTGGCAAACCGTATGATGATCACACGGGTACTCCGGGATATCCCAAGACAACACTGGATTGCTCTAGGTGCCCAGACAACCACTGGGTGCTCCAAGGTGCCTCAACCAATCCACCCAGATGTGTATTAAAGTAGCCACCTTAAGTTAACCATTAATTAAAACTCTCACATCTGTCATGGATCACTCAAACCAAACCACGTCTACGAGCATAGCAGTATAAGCACAACGTAGAAGTAACTCCCAAGGTTTGAAATAAAGACAATAGGTACTACCTCACCACTATTTCCCAGTACCCACAAATATTCAATTCCTAACCATGCAGTGTTTGAGGATTGAACTAATGCATAAAAACTGGGTAATAAGGGGTATGATCAAAGTGTTACTTTCCTTGCTGACGATCTGAAAACCCTAGTGACTCGTAGTAGCACGCTTCGCACTCAGGAAACTCTATCGCAAACAAATAATAGAATACATAAGCACTCAAGCATAATATGCAAAGTTAAAACTCAGATGAAAAAGTCCAAACTGAAAGTTCAACTGAAGAGCTTCGATTTGCAAAAAGAATCAATCAAATCGGAGCTACAAAACTCAAACTACGATCAAAAGAAGTTCGAAATCAAATATACTTGAAACCAAATTTTAAATTGTCAAAATCGTGTTCACGTTGGTTAACAGGAAATAGGGGTTCGAGGCAAAGATTTTGGCGTTGGTTACACTGGATTTGGACAAACAAGCAAAAAGTTGCGAGGGTTGGAAGATCAGGGGCTAATCTGCGATAAAAGTAATCACGAATAGGTCCCTGGCCGAAAATAAAAAAACGCTAACTAACGAACGTTCGCTAACAGAGAAAAATGAACGAATACGTTTGTGAACAGAGACGTTCGAGCGAACTTTCGCTAAATAGAAACCCTAAAAAACCGATCTAAACGGAAAATAAAAAAACCGTAAACGAACCGGCGAACCGGGGCGGTTTTCTACCGGTTCACGACGACGGCGGGATCCGGCGGTGAGGCAAGGCGGCGATGTGGGACGGGGTGGCGCGGTGAGGGGCGAGGCGTGGCAGCGGGCGGCGGCGGTTGGCGGCGGCTTCGTGACGGGGTGGAGGTGGCGGCGGGACGACATATATAAAGGCCTGGGGGCAGCTGGAGGAGGGGCCGGCGCGGGGCGGAGTCAGGCTAGGACTCCTCCTCGGTGTCCGTGCCTCACAGTAGAGGAAGGCGACGACTCGGATGGGCCGGCTAGGTGTCGGCCCAGTCGGTCCGGGAAACCTTTTTCTAAATAAAATAAAATTCTCGCCCGAATAAAAATCCTAATAAAATAAAAAATTCTAAAAATGCCAAAAACAATTTTCGCCGTCTAAATAAAATATTTAGAACAAAGTGAACATTTTTCTGGCCTAAAAATGCAATTTTCAAAAATGCATATATTTCTAATTCAAGTAAAATCTCAAATAAAATCCAAATAAAATATATATTTGATTTAAAAAATTCTCCTCCAATTTTCCTCTATTTTTCAAGAAGTCATGTTATCTTCTCTCTTTTATTTTTTAATATTAGAAATATTTGGAGAGAAAAATGTTAAAACCAAATTGATCCCCTTTTCAAATTTGAGAAAAATTCAAATATGAAAATGAATGAAATCCCCAACCCTCTCCTTGGGTCCTTGAGTTGCTTAGGATTTCTAGGATCACAACAAAAATGCAAATAAAATATGGTATGCATATGATGACCTATGTATAACATCCAAATGGAAAATTGGGATGTTACAAACCTACCCCTCTTAAGATGAATTTCGCCCTCGAGATTCGGATTGGCTAGGAAATAGGTGTGGGTGGTCTTTTCGTAGGTCTTCTTCTCGCTCCCAGGTGGCTTCTTCCTCAGTATAGTGGCTCCATTGAACTTTGCAAAACTTGATAACCTTGATGTGGGTAACTCGGCTAGCAATCTCGAGAATCTTGATGGGTTTCTCCTCGTAGGTTAGATCACTCTCCAACTGAATTGCATCCAGGGGCACTGTATCTCTTAGAGGAATATCGGCCATCTCAGCATGGCACTTCTTCAACTGGGAAACATGACATACATCATGAACTCCTAACAATCCTTCGGGCAACTCCAACTTGTAGGCAACCTCTCCCATACGTTCCAAAACTCGATATGGTCCTACAAATCTCGGGGCTAACTTTCCCTTAACTCAAAATCATTTAACTCCTCGGAGTGGTGACACACGAAGATATGCTCGGTCCCCAATCTCATAAACTACCTCCTTGCGTTTAGTGTCTGCATAACTCTTCTTCCTGGACTAAGCTACCTTCAGTCTATCTCGAATCAACATGACCTTCTCTTCGGACTCCTTTATTAAATCTGGTCCAAACAACTGACAGTCTCCAACTTCATCCCACATTAACGGTGTCCTGCACCTTCTCCCATACAAAGCTTCGAAAGGTGCCATCTTCAAACTAGCCTGGTAACTGTTGTTGTTTGAGAACTCTGCGTAAGGTAAATTATCATCCCAACTAGATCCGTAATCTAGCCCACAAGCTCTCAACATGTCCTCCAGAATCTGATTGACTCTCTCGGTCTGTCCATCTGTCTGCGGATGAAAGGCTGTACTGAACTCTAGCCTGGTACCCAAAGTCTGGTGCAACTGATTCCAAAACTTTGAAGTAAATTGTGTTCCTCTATCTGATACGATGGTCCTCGGAACTCCGTGCAGACATACGATCCTGGTCATATATATCTTGGCCAACTTCACACTCGTGTAAGTGGTTTTCACTGGGATAAAGTGAGCCACTTTGGTCAAGCGATCAACTACTACCCAGATGGAATCATATCCCGACCGTGTCCTGGGTAATCCGGTGATGAAATCCATGCCAAGCTTGTCCCACTTCCATTCGGGTATCGGTATAGGCTGCAGTAATCCTTCTGGCTTCTGATGTTCTACCTTCACTCTCTGACATACATCACATACGGCTACATACTCGGCAATATCCTTCTTCATACCTGTCCACCAAAAACGCTCCTTCAAATCCAAATACATCTTGGTGTTTCCGGGGTATATTGAGTATGCCGACTCGTGAGCCTCCTGAAGTATTGACTTCCTGATCTTTGCATTATTATGTACATATACACGATCCTCAAACCATAAAGTTTCATGCTCATCCTCACGAAAACCCTTGGCTTTTCCTTTACTCATCTTCTCCTTTATCTCAGCAATTTCTTTGTCATCCTTCTGAGCTTCTCGAATCTTTCCCAATAATGTTGACTGAACCTCCATTGCTGCAACAAAACCTCTTGGAACTATCTCCAAATGAAGTTCCTTGAGATCATCAACTAATTCCTGCGGTAATCCCCGCTTACGAGGGTATTGACATAACTCTTCCGGCTCAAAGCGTCTGCTACGACATTGGCCTTTCCTGGATGATAGTGTAACTTCATGTCATAATCCTTTATAAGCTCCAACCATCTCCTTTGCTTGAGGTTTAGCTCCTTCTGAGTGAAAATGTACTTTAAACTCTTGTGATCCGTGTACACATCACAACGGTTCCCGATAAGAAAATATCTCCAGGTCTTAAGCGCATGCACTACGGCTGCTAACTCCAAATCATGCATGGCATAATTCAACTCATGCGGTCGAAGTTGACGTGAGGCATATGAAACGACTCTTCCGTCCTGCATAAGTACACCTCCAAGTCCTTGGCGAGAAGCATCACAATACACTTGGAAATCCTTGCGTATATCTGGAAGAATTAGCACTCGAGCTGTAACCAAACGTTTCTTCAATTCCTGAAAACTAGCCTCACATTCACCCATCCATTTAAACTTAGTCTCCTTCTTCAACAACTCCGTCATGGGCTTCACAATCTTGAAAAAATTCTCAATGAATCTTCGGTAATATCCCGCGAGTCCAAGAAAACTGCGGATCTCTCCAACTGAGGTGGGTGCCAACCACTCTGTGACGGACTGAACCTTGGTAGGGTCTACTGCTATACATTCTCCTGATATAACATGTCCAAGGAATCCAACTTCCTTCAACCAAAACTCACACTTGCTAAACTTGGCATACACCTGGTGTTCCCTGAGCTTCTCGAGAACTAAACGCAAATGCTCCTTGTGCTCCTCTTCATTCTTCGAGTATACAAAAATATCATCGATGAACACCACAACAAACTTATCCAAGAACTCCATGAACACCTTGTTCATCATACTCATGAAATAGGCAGGGGCATTAGTCAATCCAAATGACATAACCGTGTACTCATATAGCCCGTACCTTGTGGTGAAAGCTGTCTTAGGTATATCCTGTTCTCGGATCTTCAACTGGTGGTATCCTGATCGAAGATCGATCTTGGAGAATACTTTAGCTCCTTGCAACTAGTCAAACAAATCATTGATCATCAGTAGTAGGTATTTGTTCTTGATCGTCACTTCATTCAAAGCCCGATAATCAACAACCATTCTCAAAGATCCATCCTTCTTCTCAACTAAGAGCACTGGGGCTCCCCACGGTGATGAACTTGGTCGAATGTAACCCTTCTCCAATAGCTCCTTGATTTACTTCTTAATCTCCTCTAGATCATTTGCGGGCATCCGGTATGGCCTCTTCGATATTGGTCCAGTGCCTGGCAACAACTCTATTGAAAATTCTATGTCTCGATCTGGCGGCATGCCTGGTAGTTCCTTTGGAAATACATCGGGTAATCCTTCACTACATGCACTTCTTCCTGAACAACTCCCGAGAGAGAATTCACTTGGGTCCTCCTTGGCGCATCCTGGATACATACTTGATCCTCTTTCCCTCCGGGATGGTGAGAAAAATTGACTTACTAGCACAATCGATGTTCCCTCTGTACTTAGATAGCCAATCCATGCCTAGTATTATATCCAATCCTTGTGACTCTAAAATCACGAGGTCTGAGGGGAAAATGTGGCTACCAATGGTTAGGGGTAACCGATCACACCATCGGCTGGCCATATACTCTGCTCCTGGCGAGCTTACTAACATGGGTGACCTAAGGGATAGGTTTGGCAACTTAAACTTATCCACAAATCCCCTTGATAGGTATGAATGCGATGCACCAATATAAAAAAGAACGAGAGCGGTAAATGACTTAATCAAAAACTTACCGATCACTGTGTCAGGCTGTTCTTCAACCTCCTCCACATTGATGTGGTTCACCTGACCTCTAGTGAAAGGGTTTGGCTTCTTCCCCGAGCTTCCATTGCCATTTCTTTTCTTTGCTTCAGGACATTCAGTGGCTTAGTGTCCAGCCTTCCCGCACTTGAAACAAGTAATGTGACTTAGATCCTTCCTGGCGGGTGTTGCTGGGTTGGAACGGTTATGTCCGTTGTTTCCTCCATTCCCATTTCCATTCTTGAGGTCACTATGGTTGTGCGAATTTCCTCCATTGTGAGTGTGGCCTCCATGGTTATGGGTATAACCTCCCGAGCTCGGAGTAAAACGAGGTGTAACATCCAAAATTTTCAATTTGGAATGTTATACATAGGTCATCATTGCATATCATATTTTATTGCATTTTGGTTGATCCTAGAAATTCTAAGCAACTCAAGGACCCACGGAGAGAGTTGTGAATTTCGTTATTTTCATATTTGAGTTTTTCACAAATTTTGAAAATAGGATCATTTGATTTTAATTATTTTTCTCTTCAAATATTTCTAACATGAAAAAAAGAGGGGATAAAATGACTTCTCCAAATAAATAAATATTGGAGGAAAAATATTAAAATCAAATAAGTATTTTATTTGGACTTTTATTGCTATTTTATTTGAATTAGGAAAAATATGCATTTTTCAAAATTGGATTAGAGGCCCAAATAAATTTTCACTTTGTCCACAATATTATTAGAGGACCGTGAAAATTTATTTCAGGATTTTTGGACTCCGTTTAGTATTTCTTTTATTAGTTTTTTCCGTGTCAGAATTATTTAAAGAAAAAAAGTAAACCGACCTAACGGGCCGTGTCCGTCCCGGACACCTCACCCGGCCGGCCCTTTAAAGGCCGAGGCCTCACCCCGCCAGCCTAGCCGCCCCGCCCCCACAAACCCTAGCGCCGCCTCCGCCGAAGCCGTCGCCGACGCCGCGACGCCGCTGCCCCATGAAGCCGCCCGTCGCCGCCGCCACCCCGTCGCCCCGCCGCCGCCGTTCCCCGCCACCGGAGCCGCCGCCTGCCGCCATCGATCCCGCCGTTGCCGAGGTAGCCGTTGCCGCCACCGATCCCGCCATTGCCGAGGTAGCTGCCGCCAACTCGGTTTTCTCGGGAAAATCGTCAGTTTTTTTCGAAACCCTAGGTCTAGTTTTTTTAGTTTCGGTTTGGTTTTTTCGGTTTAGTTAAATAGCGGATGTTCGTCCATATGTTCGTTTTAACGAACATTGTTCGTCAGTTAGCCGCAGACAGCGAACGTTCGTTCGTTAGCCTGTTCGTCTCGTTTTATTTTCCAGGGTTTTTCCATGATTATTTTTATCACGATTTCTGCCCTGATCTTCGTTTTAGTTTATCTTTTCGCTCATTTATCCAAACCAGGTGAAACAAGCGCCTAGATCTTTGTCTCGAAGCCATCTTTCTGTTTAACCAACTTTAACAAGATTTTAGTACTGTAAAATTTGACTTTAGTCCAGATTAGTAAACGGATCTTGTTTCTTTTGTAGTTTGTGTTTCGTCGCTCCGTTTGATTTGATTCTTTTTGCAAACTGGAGTTCTTCATTTGAACTTTCTGGTTAGATCTTCTTATTTGAGTTTTATCCGTGATTTTAGTTGAGTTCTTATGTATGGTATTGTTTGTTTGCGATAGAATTCCCGAAGTGCGAATCGTGCTATTACGAGTCTCTAGGTTTTGTGGATCGTCAGCAAGGCAAGTAACATTTTGATCATATCCCTTTCACCCAGTTTTTATGCATTAGTTTCAACCCTCAAACATTGCATGAGTAGGATCTCTTAACTTGTGGGTTTGGGAAGTAGATGATGAGGTAGAACCTATTACCCTTTTATTATCAAACCCTGGGAGTTACTTCTACGTTATGCTACTTATTGCAATGCTATGCTCGTAGATGTGGTTTGGGTATGAGAGTATGCATGACATATGTGAGATTATTAATTAATGGTTTACTTAAGGTGGCTACTTAAACACACATCTGGGTGGATTGGTTGCGGGCACCTGGAGAATCCAGTGTTGTCCTAGGATATCCCGGAGTACCCGTGTGATCATCCGACGGTTCGCCACCCAGGCTCAAAGGGATCATAAGATTATTCATGCTAGAAACTTCCGTGTGCAGCCACAAGCTATTATTGGCTCTAGCATAGTTGAGTAGGTTGCATGACCTCTTCCAGTGGTAGGCTAGCAGATGTAGGGGATGTAGGTTGGTACTGTCTACCCAGGGTTAGAGTTAATGCTTCCAAAAGACTGTGTCTCAGTCATCCGTTTCTCAAACACCATGTAGTGCGAGACATCCCACGGAGGAGATCGAGTCTTGTGGGGAAAAGTGCACAAACCTCTGTAGAGTGTACAAACTAATCACGGTTAGCCGTGTCCCCGGTTATGGACAACTTGAGTATCTGGTACTTGAATTATTGATTTCATCTCATCACTCTAAATTAATTTGTTGGGTTGATAATGATTACTTTAATTGGGATTGATTTGGAGGAACCTTCTCAATGTTTCAACTACCATGATAGTTAAATAAAATATATTCCTTTGTTGTAGGAAAAAATTGGCTTTTCACAAAAAACATTATAACCATAGTGCCTCCACCGACCATATATGCATGTAGTAATAGCATTTATCTGTTCTTTGCTCTACTGTGTTATATTGCCAGCATATTCCATGTGCTGACCCATTTTGGGCTGCAACATATCATGTTGCAGACTTTTCAGACGAAGAGTAAGGTGCGCTAGGTCGTTTGTCGTGCACTCAGCTATGCCGTTGGAGTTGATGGACTCACTTTATCTTCCAAGCCTTCCGCTGTTATCTTACTTAGATGGCCTTAAGCCATATTTATTGTAATAAGTTCTCCTTTTGAGACTATCGACGTAATAAGTGTGTGATTGCTACTCTGTTATAAAACCATTCAAGTACTGTGTGTGTCAGCATTACCGATCCAGGGATGACACTGAAGCACAGAGACTTGACCGTCTGAGGTCGAGTCGCCACATGAGGCTTCTGCTGAGCTCCAGAGTTATACTTCCCTTGTCCATACTTCCTTTTGCGGCTCTCTATCTGCTGCTGCTTCCCTTCAATCATAAGAGCCCTGTCTACCAACTCCTGGTAATTAGCAAATGTTGCTACCATCAACTACATACTCAGCTCGTCATTCAGCCCTTCCATAAACTTCTCCTGCTTCGCGGCATCTGTGGCCACATCATCCAGGGCATAACGAGCTAACTTGCGGAACTCATCCACGTACTACCCTACAATACGATTTCCCTGGCATAATTTGCGAAACTCACGCTTCTTCAGACTCATTGCTCTAGTTGAGACATGGGCTGTACGGAAAGCTTGTTGAAACTGATCCCATGTGACATTGGCTATGGGGAAAGTGGCTGTGTAATTCTCCCACCATGAGGCTGTGGGTCCATCCAGTTGGTGTGCGGCAAAACGCACCTTCTCAGCATTTGTGCAACCTGCGGTGGTCAACTCCCTTCCAATCCTGCAGAGCCAGTCATCAACAACTATTGGCTCGGTGCTACTGGAAAACACCGGCGGATTCAACCTCAGAAAACGGGCTAAGTTGTCAACTGGAGGTGGTGGCGGCGGGTTGTTGTTGTTGTTGTTGCTGTTGTTGTTGTTGCTGTTGTTGTTGTTGTTGTTGTTGTTGTTGTTGTTGTTGTTGTTGTTGTTGTTGTTGTTGTTGTTGTTGTTGTTGTTGTTGTTGTTGTTGGTGGTGGTGGTGGTGGTGGTGGTGGTGTTGCTATTGCTGTTGCTGTTGCTGTTGTTGCTGTTGCTGTTGTTGTTGTTGTTGTTGTAGTAGTAGTAGTAGTAGTAGTAGTAGTAGTACTATTTGTTGTTGTTGTTGTTGTTGCCCTGGTTCTGGACTAGCAACTGCATCAAATCATTCTGCTGTTGGATCAACTGAGTGAGCTTCGGTGGGAAGACAAATTCGGGGTCACGTCTTGGAGGCATCTGATAGGTTTAGAGGGAAGAGACTTAGAATAGAGTGAGGTCTAAAGAGAAAGCACTACCCTTATGCACATGAGACAAACACATTCATATCGCACCACTTAATTCAAACAAGGGCATACAAACGATCTAGCTACCGTTACAAAATACTCGGACTACTACTATATACATGGGGGTAATTCTACTTGTAATATGGTGGTCAACTAGAAATTTTGATCGGTGGAAGATTCCATGATATTTGCTCCAGCTTCGTCTTCATAACCATCATCACTATCAGGGTCGGAGTCGGTGTCGTCGATGATGATGTAGTCTTCAGGTTGGTTGTCCTCTCTAGGTGCGGGATCTCCCATGAATATCCCTAGCTTCTTCTTTAGGTCTTCATTCTTCTCCAGTAGCACTACAATTTCCTCCTCATACCCATCGCGTGTAGACTTGATTTCCTCTTCAAGCTCCATGTTCCTGGTCATCACCTTCTTCAGGTCTATCATGCTGGCGCACATCTGGTTCTCCTGACGATGAATGTGTTGGTTTAGCTCCTGGATGTAGGCTGCAATGGACTTGTCCCTCCTGGTGCTGATCATCTCTCATTGCTTGTCTCGGCATCTACATATCTGGTAGATGGTGTCCTTATGATCCTTGTGGTAAACTTCGCCAATGCGTCCCATGGCGATGTGAGCTGCCATGCTCTTTCCTAGACTCCAGGTTGGTGCATCGAAGGAAAACTCTATGGGCTCAGTAACTGGCGTGAATGTCCTTCCTGGAACATGTACTCGAACTGTCCAGTGCTCTTCTTCCGGTAGAGTGGCGGTGTAGGTCCCGGTGAAGCTTGGTATTCCGATGTTCAGGTATCTAGTGGCTTCCTTCAAGTGTCGTCCAAAAGGGGTGTCTTCATCCGGTTGAGCAAACTTGTTCCTTGGGTCTGCCATCTATAGAGTGGAAAATGGAGGAGAGTCAGAAATGAGTATAGAAGAGTGACCTATGGCTTATCTTAGTGGTCGCGTCCCGCAGTCAGCGTGTGCTCTGATACCATCTTGTAGCGATCTGACCTCAAACGGTCAAATCTCTATGCATAAGTGTCATCCCTGGATCGGTAATGCTGACACACACAGTACTCGAAGGATTTATAACAGAGTGCAATTACACACTTATTACATCGAATGTCTCAAAAGAGAACTTAATACAATAATATAGCTTAAGGCCATCTAAATAAGATAATAGGAGAAGCTTCAAAGATAAATGAGTCAATCAACTCCAACGGCATAGCTGAGTGCACGATAACGACCTAGCGCACCTTACTCTTCATCTGAAAAGTCTGCAACATAATACATTGCATCCCGAAATGGTTCAGCACATGGAATATGCTGGCAAAATAACACTATAGAGCAAAAGAACATGATAACAGCTATTACTACATGCATATATGGCTGATGGAGGCTCTATGGTTATTGTTTTGCATAAAGCCAATTTTTCCCTACTACAAAGGAATGCATTTTATTTAACTACAAAGTTGGTTGATAAAATATTGAGAAGGTTCCTCCAACTCAATCCCAATTAAACAATATTAATAACCCAAGAAAATTAAATTAAGAGTGATGAGATCAAATCAATAATTGAAGAACCAGATACTCAAGATGTCCATAACCGAGGACACGGCTAACCATGATTAGTTTGTACACTCTGCAGAGGTTTGCGCACTTTTCCCCACAAGACTCGATCTCCTCCGTTTAATTTCTTGCACTGCATGATGTTTGAGAAATGGATGACCAAGACACAGTCTTTCAGAAGCATTAACTCTTTACTCTGGGTAGACAGTACCACCTACATCTCCTACATCTGCTAGCCTACCACTGAAAGAGGTCACACAACATACTCAACTATGCCAGAGCCCATAATGGCTTGTGGTTGCACACGGAAGTTTCCAGCATGAATAATCTTATGATCCCTTTGAGCCTGGGTGGCAAACCATATGATGATTACACGGGTACTCCGGGATATCCTAGGACAACACTGGATTGCTCCAGGTGCCTAGACAACCACTAGGTGCTCCAGGGTACCTCAACCAATCCACCCAGATGTGTATTAAAGTAGCCACCTTAAGTTAACCATTAATTAAAACTCTGACATCTGTCATGGATCACTCAAACCAAACCACGTCTACGAGCATAGCATAGAAGTATAAGCACAACATAGAAGTAACTCCCAAGGTTTGAAATAAAGACAATAGGTACTACCTCATCACTACTTCCCAATACCCGCAAATATTCAAGTCCTAACCATGCAGTGTTTGAGGATTGAACTAATGCATAAAAACTGGGTAATAAGGGGTATGATCAAAGTGTTACTTGCCTTGCTGATGATCTGAAAACCCTAGTGACTCGTAGTAGCACGCTTCACACTCCAGAAACTCTATCGCAAACAAACAATAGCATACATAAGCACTCAAGCATAAGATGCAAAGGCAAAACTCAGATGAAAAGTCCAAACTGAAAGTTCAACTGAAGAGCTTCGATTTGCAAAAAGAATCAATCAAATCGGAGCTAGAAACTCAAACTATGATCAAAACAAGTTCAAAATCAAATCTGCTTGAAACCAAATTTTAAATTGTCAAAATCATGTTCACGTTGGTTAACAGGAAAGAGGGGTTCGAGACGAAGATTTTGGTGTTGGTTACATTGGATTTAGACAAATGAGCAAAAATTGTGAGGGTTGGAAGATCAGGGGCTAATCTACGATAAAAATAATCGCGAATAGGTCCCTAGGCAAAAATAATAATAAAATGCTAACGAACGAACGTTTGCTAACAAAGAAAAACAAACAAATACGTTCGCGAACAGAGACGTTCGAGCGAACGTTCGCTAAATAGAAACCATAAAGAAACCGATCTAAACGGAAAACCGAAAAAACCGTAAATGAACCGGTAACCGGGGCGGCGTGATCCGGCGGCGAGGCGGGGCTCCGGCGAGGCGGTGAGGCAAGGCGGCGACGTGGGACGGCGGCGGCGCGATGCGGGGCGAGGCGCGGCAGCGGCGGCGGTTGGCGGCGGCGCGGGCTACGGCGACGGGCGGCGTTGGGCGGCGGCTTCGGGATGGGGTGGAGGCGGCGGTGGGGCGGCATATATAAAGGCCCCGGGGGGTGGTGTAACACCCACAATGCGGCCATATCTCCCACGTGTCGGGGCACGACTTAGAGGCATAGCCGCATGGTAGGTCTGTCGCAAGAGGGGTAATCTTTACACATCCCATGTACTGAATAAGAAAGGGATAAAGAGTTGGCTTACAATTGCCACTTCACACAATACATGAATAATCCATACATCATCCAAAATACAATCAAGGTCCGACTACGGAAGCAAAATAAAAGAAGACAACCCCAATTGCTAGATCCCCGATCGTCCCAACTGGGGTCCACTACTGATCAACAGGAAACGAAACAACACAAAGAACAAGATCTTCATCGAGCTCCCACTTGAGCTCGGTTGCGTCATTTGCACTGGTATCATCGGCACCTGCAACTTTTTGGAAGTATTTGTGAGTCACGAGGACTCAGCAATCTCACACCCGCGAGATCAAGACTATTTAAGCTTATGGGTAGGAAAGGGTAGTGAGGTGGAGCTGCAGCAAGCGCTAAACATATATGATGGCTAACATACGCAAATGAGAGCGAGAAGAGAAGCAATGCAATGGTCGTGAAGCTAGAAATGATCAAGAAGTGATCATGAAACTACTTACGCACAAACATAACCCAAGAACCGTGTTCACTTCCCGGACTCCACCCGAAAGAGACCATCACGGCTACACACGGGGTTGATGCATTTTTAATTAAGTTAAGTGTCAAGTTCTCTACAACTGGATATTAACAAATTCCCATCTGCCACATAACCGCGGGCACGGATTTCAAAAGTTCAAACCCTGCAGGGGTGTCCCAACTTAGCCCATCACAAGCTCTCACGGTCAACGAAGGATATTCCTTCTCCCAGGAAGACCCGGCCACTCTCGGAATCCCGGTTACAAGACATTTCGACAATGCTAAAACAAGACCAGCAAAGCCGCCCGATGTGCCAACAATCCCGATAGGAGCTGCACATATCTCATTCTTAGGGCAACACCAGATAGGTCAAGCTACGAGTAAAACCAACCCTCGAGTTGCCCCAAGGTGGCCCCACAGGCTGCCCGGTTCGGACCAACACTTAGACAAGCACTGGCCCGGGGGGGGGGGGTTAAAATAAAGATGACCCTTGGGTTGGCCAACCCAAGGGAAGGGTAATAGGTTGTTAGGAAAATGTAAAACCAAGGCTGGGCCTTGCTGGAGGAGTTTTATTGAAAGCGAACTGTCAAGGGGTTCCCATAACACCCAACCGCGTAAGGAACGCAACATCAAGGAACATAACACTTGTATGACGAAAACTAGGGCGGCAAGAGTGGAACAAAACACCAGGCATAAGGCCGAGCCTTCCACCCTTTACCAAGTATATAGATGCATTAATTAAATAAGAGATATTGTGATATCCCAACATATCCATGTTCCAACATGGAACAAACTCCAGCTTCACCTGCAACTAGCAACGCTATAAGAGGGGCTGAGCAAAAGCGGTAACATAGCCAAACAACGGTTTGCTAGGAAAGGTGGGTTAGAGGCTTGACATGGCAATGTGGGAGGCATGATATAGCAAGTGGTAGGTATCGGGGCATAGCAATAGAGCAAACAACTAGCAAGCAAAGATAGAAGTGATTTCGAGGGTATGGTCATCTTGCCTGAGATCCCGCAAGAAAGAAGAACGAGTCCATGAAGAAGACAAACGGACGAAGTCGAACGAATCCTCACAAACGCGACGTTATCGTAACCAACCCGAAGAAGCAACACCGGAAAGAAGCAAACAACATGGTAAACAACCATCACAAGCATGGCATGATGCACAACCAAGGATGATGCATGTCCGGTTTAACTATGCATGGCATGGCAAAGTGCACAATCAAAACTACAAGTTAAGTGGAGCTCAATATGCAACGAGTTGCATATTGACGAAACACCACAACAATTATTTAGTTCTCTCCCGTTTAAGTACTCAACAAAGTTAAATGTTGGTTAGCATGGCAAGGGGTGAAGCATAAAAAAACTACTTAACTAGGCAAGTTTAAATGAGGCCGGAACAACAAACAACAAGTCCGGGAAAACCACATGGGCATATTTTAAAGTTGGTACTGTTCTGCCCAATACACAATTTTAGAGTTATTAAACATTCAAAGCAATGCCACCATGTTAAACTATGCATTTTTCCACCCCATTTACATATAAAGTTTATTAAGTTTGGAGCTACGGTTATTTAGTTATGAAGTAAAGCATTTTAGCATGCATAGGAGCAATAAATAAACAAACAACATTTTAAATTTTTTTAACATGCATGAAAGTTGCAAATTAGGAAACTAGACAAAATTCTAAGCAAGTTACATATATAATTTATTTACATATGATGCATAGTTTGTGAGATATGAAATGCATGATCTAGAGGGACTAAACTGCAAAACTACCGTCTCTGAAAAAAAAAGACAAAATCGCTGGAACAGGAAAAACCCATAACGGGCCGAATTCTGCTGGAATGGGCCACAACAGGAGCACGGGCGCTGAGGGGGATCTGCTCACCTTGGGCTAAATTGACCTGAGGTGGAGCTGGGCTGTAGGAGGCTGGTTGCTGGGCCTCGCGCAGGACGCGACCCATGTTGGGTGGAGGCGGGCGCTCGCCGTCTCCCTCGACAGGAGGTCGAGCGAGGCCATGGCAGGGGCGCCAGCGGCGACCCATGGCGATGGCGGGCGGTGGAGAGGCAGGGGATCGCCAGGGACGGCGGATCTGAAGCAGGTGGTCGGCGAGGAGCTCCGGGCGGCGGTGCGGGTGAAATCTAGCAACGACGCGATGAACTCGATGGTAGCAGTGGCCGGCTTCAGGGTCGCGCGTCGCGGGGCGGCAGAGCTTCTCCGGCGGCGACACGGGTAGCAGCGGGGATGGGGAGAGGCGGATCCGACGAGGGAAGGCCCGGATCCGGCGATGACGCGGCAAGACGGGGCCGGTAGGGAGCTTGGTAGGCGCCGGCACGGGTGAAGTCCGGCGAGGTCGAAGCGGGATCTGCTCGGGATGAAGGCGGCGGAGCAGATCGGGCGGAGCGGCGCTCGGGCCCCGGATGGGCTCGGGCGGGCCTCAGACGGGCTCCCAGGGCCGCGGCGGTTGTGGGGGCTGAGGGGGCGATGTGGCCTCGCTTGATTGGCCACGGGCGGTGCGGGGTGGCCGCGCAGCCAATGGCTACGCGTCAAGTGGCAGGGATGAGGTGGCCGGCGCAACAGAAACCGAGGGGAGCGGCGGCGCTGATGATTTGGGTGGCAACAAGTGGCGGAGAGGGGTTTGGCCGGTGCGGAAAACAAGGGCGGCGACACTGGTTTTGAGGAGGGAGTTGTCTGCTGCCGAAAATGGAAGGGAGGGGGTGTTATATAGGGCAGGTTTAGGGTTAGGGGGGATTTTGGACCGTTTCGAAGCCTCCGATCGTGATCCGACGGCTCTGGACGGAGGGGGGAACTAGGTGGGGTTTGTGGGCTGTGTAGGAGGGTTAGGCTGAGAGGAGAGGGGAGAGATGCAGCCCGGCACGGTTTCCGGAGACCGAAAACGTCCGACGAAAAGACCGGCTACTATTGCCGCTATATTTATCCGTTGGGGCATCAAACGGACTCCGAATGCGATGAAACTTGGCAGGCGACCTACTAACAACATAACAACACAGCACACCAACTTTCATCCCATTCCGAGAACATTTTTCGGCCACTTATAAAATAATATTTCGGACGTGCCGCGGGCGCGTGCGAGTGTGGTTGGGCTCAGAACGGACAACAGAGAGGACGGGGAGACCTGGACGGATGCAAGTTTTGAAAACATGATGATGTAAATGCGCACGATGACATGATGAAACGCAACACGCAAGCAAAATACAGGGCAACATCGGCAAATAACTGGAAGACACCTGGCGCATCGGTCTCGGAGCGTCACACGCGGCTTGGAGGAGGGGCCGGCGTGGGGCGGAGTCCGGCTCGGACTCCTCCTCGGCGTCCGTGCCTCGCACGGCGGAGGAAGGCGACGGCTTGGATGTGTCGGCTGGGTTTCGGCCCAGTCGGTCCGGGAAACCTTTTTTTAAATAAAATAAAATTCTCGCCCGAATAAAAATCCTAAAAAAATATAAAAAAAATTCTAAAATGCCAAAAACAATTTTCACCCTCTAAATAAAACATTTAGAACAAAGTGAACATTTTTATGGCCTAAAAATGCAATTTTCAAAAATGCATATTTTTCTAATTCAAGTAAAATCTCAAATAAAATATATATTTGATTTTAAAAAATTTCCTCCAATTTTCCTCTATTTTTGAAGAAGTCATATTATCTTCTCTTTTTTATTTTTTAAATATTAGAAATATTTGGAGAGAAAAATGTTAAAACCAAATTAATCCCCTTTTCAAATTTGAGAAAATTCAAATATGAAAATGAATGAAATCCCCAACCCTCTCCTTGGGTCCTTGAGTTGCTTAGGATTTCTAGGATCACAACCAAAATGCAAATAAAATATGGTATGCATATGATGACCTATGTATAACATCCAAATTGAAAATTCGGATGTTACAACATATGACCATGGCGGTCGTATGTTACGTCGTCTTTTCTTCTGGAGCTGCAAAACTGCATGAAACTTTTTGTGCTCCCTCCTCATGTTAGGCACATATCAAATTTGCAATAAAAATAGGAGGAGGCACTACAAAAAAATACACTTCCGTGATGATACATGTTTGTCATAGTAGGTCATGTTTTTGCCATGCATGTACATCCATGACGACTTTATGACAGAATCAAGATAGTGATACCTGTGCTGTAGTAGAAGTGTTCCATGACATTACCAAAATTATCATCAAGGAAGTGTCCACTTCCATGATGATAAATCGCGCGTCATAGAATTGCTCTCGTCAAGGGTAACCGACACGTGGCATCCACTATAACGGGTCGCCGTTAAGCTATCGGGTTTCGGTTTGGATCCGATAATCCATTAACAGCCCGGACAATGAGGATTTTCCACGTGTAAAATTCTCAATGGCCAGAGGAACCACGTGTTGGCTCACTGTTGGGA
Organism: Triticum urartu; assembly: GCF_003073215.2. Lineage (NCBI taxonomy): Eukaryota > Viridiplantae > Streptophyta > Magnoliopsida > Poales > Poaceae > Triticum > Triticum urartu. The sequence continues at coordinate 646,399,865 of NC_053024.1, read as the reverse complement.
CAGATGTCATCCACTCATTGGACAAAACGCGCCTATGATACATTGACACGTGGCACAACCCAACAGAGGCCCATTCCTGTGAAAAGGCCGGCCCATTTGACTTGGTCAAAAGGTACCGGGCCAGTCCACGGAAATCATGTTAACGACCTGTTCGCATATAGCCCATTTATAGCCCGCTAACTCACGGCCCGTTACGGCCTATCCGAATTAGGCCCAGTAGCGTCATCTGGGCCATCCAATATGATTCCAGCCCATTGTAACTTTCGGCCCATGTATGGCCCATGACGTCTTTCGGCCCATATGAGGCCCTTTGTAACTCTTGGCCCATTAACAGCCCATGGTGAAACCGGCTCGTAATGAACAGTGTATCGCTTTATACCCATCAACGACCCATTGTTCCATTGGGCCATTTCCAGCCCGTGTTATCTTTCGACCTTCTTAGGGCCCATTTATTCTTGGGCTCATTTCCAGCATTCGGTTACTTACGGCCCGTTCCTGGCCTTTTCTGCCCATGATTATAGTCGGCCCATTTGTGGCCCGATAATCCGTTGGGCCGTTTTCATAGCATCATCAAATACGGTCGATTAACGACGACCCATTATGGTCGGCCCATGAACGGATGATTCCAACTCTAGCCCATTTACGACCCATAATGTGGTCCGTTATTGGCCCATGTTTGCCCAATCGATCATATGGCCCGTAGAAGGCCCATTGATGCTACGCCCCGTAGAAGGCCCATTGTTTCTATGGCCCGTAGAAGGTCCATTGTTTCTATAGCCCTTAGGAGGCCCAGGGTCACTACAGTAAATATGTAGCCCATGGTTATTGTGGCCTAGTTTTAAAAAATAGGTTATTGCGACCACTAGCAAACCGCGAAAAAAGAACTGCACTGCTACAAGCAAGCAAATAAACAAGACAACAAGGAAATAAATAAGCAAGCAACTTATGCTAGGGTATCACGGCTATTACACATATTACATCCACTGGGCATCAAAGTTCGCCACCAGTGCAAATATATGAAACAAAGCAGCATATCACATACACCGGTTGTCACAGTTGGCGACCAGTGCAAATAAACGCCGCAGCAAAACAAGTCTAGAACTGAAACCACTTCAGAAGAGCTCAAGAAACAATATCCTGGGTACCCATAATGCTGGCAAGATGCTCAGCAAGCTTATTAACTTTCTCTTGTTTGGCACTTCAATCCTCCAGCGCTTGCTATTGCACCAGAAAGCATGCATCTAAATTCTGCAGGGACTTCCTCAGTCCTTCGGCTTCTTGCTGCAGCACAGTTGACTGATGCCTTTCATCTTGTAGCTAAGATTGAAGAAGCCGAAGTGATTCAGGTAGCAAGTTCGAAGAGCTTGTGCCAGTGGTATTGGCCAGTAACTCGAACACTACATCAACGCAGGACTGTGGGGTTGTGTCAGTGTCTACAGGATCGTTTTTATCACCTTTCTTGGAGACCAACAGGGTTGTCTCACTATCTTGAACCTTATCTGCATTACTTTCTCTACCATTGCATAGTGGGTGCTCTTCTCCAATATTCTGTTCGCATTCTACAAAAGAAGCAAGCATACACATCACAGGTTTAGCATGTAGTATACGAAACTCATTTTGGTAAACCGGTTCATTAGTAAGGTGGACAGGATAATAGCATGAAACAAACATATATCTATGTACTATGGTCACTGCATTGTCCATATCATTCTAGTTTATGTTGCCAAATCAAGATAGAGACACAGTTCTAATCATATATTTTTAAGACACAGGAGCATAGACAGAATATAAGTGTGAGAAACTACATAGCACTGGAAACACTTGTAATGTGCATCACATGAGAACATAACTATTTATACAACTGAAACTGAAATCAACATAGAGCAAGAATTTAGAACAACAATCCAGTTAAAGAAATAGGTTTAAAACATACCTGTTGCGCCATTGGAATTCCAGTTGGATCCTTCAAATTTGAAAGTAGTTGGTATGAGTAAATACAGTGATGCAACAACAAAGGATTATGAATCATGACTTTCTGGTGATCGCTGAAGCTAGCAGCTACATTCTTGTTCACCAACGCGCGTCAGTCCGTGCCGTTGTTCAAGGTTTGCTCCATGAGGCTCATCTCTTTACCACTGAGGAAAGTGACCATCCGTTTGGCATTGGGATTTTTGGATTTGCGGATTCTTTCCTTCGTGACTCTGCTGTGGCTACACCTCTTGAACTAGAAGATGAGGACTTGCTCATCACCTTTGTGCCGCACAATGAAGCTCTTAATAGGTGCACAACTACTTTTGGTCCTGCTGCTTGGCTTATGTTCTTTGGTTTTCCATATGACTATCAAACCGATTATTACATCACGAAAGCTTTGGGTGGGTATGGATCTCTGATCTCTTGGTACAACCCTAGAGAAGCCAGATGGTTCATGTTAGTTAAGGCACATATTATACATCTTCGTCTTATGCCCAAAAGTTTTGTTGTATGGCAGCTTGGGGGTGCTAGAGACTGCTGGACTGTGCAGGTGACAATTTTGAGGAGCAACGACTGGAATGCTATGCTACCTGAGGTTCCCCCTGCCGGCGAGGAACCACCTCCTCCAGACGGCAACCCCCACCCGCAATTTGGTCCAGATCTTACGGCTGAACAGCTCTACCAGCAACAGGTCCACAACTGGCTTGTTCAGAACGCCACACCCAATAACGATGCCCCTGCTGCACATGGTAATGCTCCTAATCAGAATCAAAACTTGGCTGCTTGGGATGCTTGGCCGGAGTCACCGCCTGTTGTGGCACAGCCGCTGGCGATGCCACCCCATCTCATGAATTTCCAGGCCTGATTGTCTGCTCAAGGTCTGAGGGTGCAAGATGGTGTCACTCCTGAGAACAACGTTACAGACAATGCTGCTAATGCTTGGAACAACTCCATCACTGTCTCTGAAGATTCTAGCTCTGATAACTCGAGCCAAGCTCTGATTATTGTTGATCCTGCTGTGATGGCCTCCCCTGTCCAAACCAACTTGCCTGAGCAACTCGCAATTTCGGTGGATATACATAACCATGGCCTGCGCTTTGGGCTTTCCTCTCAGGGCAACCAACTGCTGTCCTTACTGCTTGCTGACCCCATCCCTCGCCAACAGTTAAATGCTTCCATCTATCAGGCGCTTTGCCCCTTCTTGGCAAACATGGGACCTTGGAGATTGGCCTATGGTGTGCGTCCTGGCTCTGCTCATGTCGAGATTCAAGTTTAATCACATGAAAATGGTCTTCAGTTCACTCAGATCGCACAGCTTCAATCATCACTTGTTGTTGATATTCAGGAGATTTCTTAGTCTGAGGATGATGGTCCCACTCCGCTTGCTACTCCGTCTAGCGCTGGTACTGATCTCTCCCTTACCTCCCACTCTAGCATTATGGAGAGCTCTGGTCACGGTAACTCTGAACTTTCTGAACCTACCATGGGGCTATCTGAATCTGTTTCACTAGTCTCCTCTGAAGATATGCTTGCACCTATGCCAGATGTCTCCAACACAGGCTCTGAGAACATCTCTCTGTCAACTGATGTGCAAGGGCTTGTGCCTGCCCCCATGAACTCTGCTGCTTCGTTGTCAGGCTTGGCTCTGCTCCTGGAGGCTCACAAAGGAAAAAAAGCTGCTCCCATCACTACTGCACCATTTCGTCGCAGCACCAGGAACAATAAGTATGACTGATTCTGCATCACTCAGACACAGGAGTCACGCATCCCCAAGTCCAAAGTGAAGCCCCGGATCATTCCCTCAGCGGTGTCCAATGTGAACTCTTCTGTTGATCACATGCAGGTTTAATCTGAAGACATACCCCATCCTACGACCATCGCCACCATGCAGAACATTGGCACTCATCTCTGCGCCATTCCTATGGATGAGCTCACCATGGAAGTGCTCACCAAGGACGACGATGGCCCAGCCACGTTGACCTAAAGCTTTCTCTTTGCATTTCTTATGGTCCTTTTGCGCAAGTGGAATGTACTCTGCTGGAATATCCGTGGCATGAACTCTCCTAAGAAACTTTTAGCTCTTTCAAACGCGATCAGCACTTCTGGTTGTTCGATCATTTTTCTTCAAGAGTCTAAGATGCAAGACTTTAATGAAATCACCCTTAAGTCTATTTGTCCACCGTGTTTTGATATGTTTGCTTTTATTCCCTCTGTTGGCGCATCTGGCGGTCTCCTTACGATCTGGTGCAGTTCTGCATTCACAGGATAGGTTTTCATTCAGGAGCAGTTTGCGTTGGGTGTTGTGTTCAAATCCACGATTTCTTATCACTCTTGGAAACTTGTTAACATCTATGGGCCGTGCCAAGGAGAGCAACGTGTTAGTTTTACAAATGGTTGTTTGACATTGATATCCTGTCCACTGAAGACTGGCTCTTATTGGGTGATTTTAACTACATCCGATCTCCAGATAACAGAAATAAACCAAGAGGTAACATACCTGATATGTTCACGTTCAATGATTTCATACGTGAGCAACGCTTAACTGACATACCTATCAAGGGTAGAAAATATACCTGGTCCAACATGCAGCAAAACCCTCTGCTCGAGCAAATTGACTGGTTTTTTACGACTCTCAATTGGACTGCTTCTTTTCCCAGCACCATGGTCAATCCTATTGGTCGACCTGTGTCTGATCACACCCCTTGCTCTGTTGAGATTCAAACTAGTATTCCCAAAAGTAAAATTTTCAGATTTGAAACTTACTGGATTGCTCACCCTGGGTTTATGGACGTGATGTCCCAAGCTTGGAATAGGCCTCTAAAATATGGAAAATTAGTTTATAATGCTGCGACTAGCCTTTGCCGGAAACTCAAAAACCTCAGACATGACCTCAGCTGCTGGAGCAAAAAAATTTCTAGGCTTAAAATTGCGTTAGAAAACACTAAAAAAGCCTTGCTTGAACTGGATCACATTGCAGATCGCCGTACCCTCACAGTCCCAGAGAGTAACTTTAGAAAATACTCAAGAATCATCTCTTACGATTATTGCAACACCAGAAAGAATACTGGAAAAAGAGGTGCACGATTAGGTGGATCAAGTTCGGCGATGAAAACTCTAAATTTTTCCAAGCGGTGGCAACAGAACGATATGATAAGAATTTTATCTCCAGCTTGAAAACCAATCATGATTCTGTGATGGACAATCATTTAGGGATGGAAACTATACTCTTCGATGCCTTTAAAGAGTGCTTGGGTGCCTCAAAACCCCCAGAGATGAAATTCAACCTATCGCAAATGCTTCGCTCTCAGGTGGATTTTGAGAGTCTGACAGTTCCTTTCACACAGAGGGAGATTGATGATGTGATTAAAGAGATGCCACCTGACCGTGCACCTGGTCCGGATGGGTTCAACGGTGCATTCATGAAAGCGTGCTGGCCAATAATTAAGCATGACTTCTACCGTTTGTGCGAGGAGTTTCACAAAGGCAACTTCAACCTTGAAAGCCTCAACTATGGGTTTATTACCTTGATCCCCAAGAAATGTGCCCCTGAGATGGTCAATGACTTTAGACCTATTACATTGCTCAACTGCTGTCTCAAGTTAATTACCAAACTCTTGGCTAATCGGCTTCAAAAGATCATCTTACAGATTGTGCATCGTAACCAGTACGGTTTTCTTAAAGGGCGTTCTATTAATGATTGCCTTGCATGGGCTTTTGAATACATTCACCAATGCCAAGCCTCTAAGCGACTGATCATCCTTCATAAACTGGATTTCGCTAAGGCTTTTGACACGGTGCAGCACTCAGCCATCATCAAGATCATGCGGAGTACGGGGTTTAACGAGAAATGGATCGATTGGTTCACATGCATCTCTTCTTCTGCAAAATCTTCTGTCCCACTCAATGGCGTCCCTGGTAAAAAATTCTAGTGCAAATGTGGAGTGAGACAAGGGGACCCCCTTTCCCCTTTGATATTTGTCCTTGCTGCGGATTTGCTTCAACTACTATCAATGAGGCTCTCAATAACAACTTGCTATACCTGCCTATCGAGATAATCACTTTCCGGTCATTCAATATGCCGATGACACGATCATTGTGATGCCGGCCTGTCGGGAGCAAGCTACTCGCATGAAAAAAATCCTTGAAGACTACGCTGATTCGGTGGGTTTGCACATCAACTTCAATAAGTCAACTTTTATCCCGATCAACACTCCTGAGGATACCTACAGCGAAATCGCATCCATCTTTGGATGTGCATGCGCTCAAATGCTGTTCACATACCTTGGGCTACCGCTTGGCACCACTAAATTGAATGTCTCTAATCTTACTCCCTGGATTTGCAAAGCTAAAGGCAGGATCACAGCGGCCATGTCGTTTATGTCGTACGCGGGCAAGTTGGATCTTATGAACTCCTTAGTCACATCCCTAGCCATTTACCCGATTGGGCACTCTTAGGCTTCCACCCAAAATAATTGAGCAACTTGATAAAATCAGACGCCACGGGTTATGGATCAAGAAAACTGATGAGGGAGAGAAATGCAACTCCCTCGCTATCTAGGACATGGTTTGTAGACCAAAAAAGAAAGGTGGTCTTGGAGTGATCAACCTAAAGGTTCAAAATGATGCGATGCTCCTTCAGATGATCCACAAATTCTTCAACAAACTTGATGTCCCCAGGGTGCACCTGCTTTGGGATTCCTACTACTCAACCACGGTCCCACATGCATGCAGCTGCTGCCTGTGGTTTCTTCTGGTGGCGGGAACTCATCAAACTAATGCCAGTTTACAGGGGGTCACCAAGATTAATGTTGGTTCTGGTACCTCAGCTCTTTTTTGGAAAGATGACAGGGGTGAGGGCATTATTGCTGATATCTACCCATGAGCTTTTTCATATACCACCCTGGAAGATGCCTCGATCAACCAGTTCCTCGCCATTACCAACGTGGATCAAGGTTTTCACCTGCCCCTCTCGACCCAGGCACACGATGAACTGAGGGTGCTGCAGCAGCATGTGAGGCCCCTTGAGTTGACAGACACAACTGATACCTGGACTTGTTCATGGGGAGCAACTGATTTCAAGACCTCTGCATACTATGCTTTCTTCTTTAGAGAGGTGATTGCGCATGATGCTTTCAAGTGGCTATGGAAGGCCCGGTGTATTCCCAAGCTCAAGGCCTTTGGATGGTTCCTACTGTCTGATCGTCTAAACACTAGGAACATGCTCAAAAGGCAGCATTATAATATTGGCAACAACTACGATTGCTTGCTTTGTGGTCGACACGTTGAAGAAACTTTGGAACACCTCTTCTTCAGAAGCACTTTCAGTGTGACTTGCTGGAATGAGCTTAACATTTCATGGCCTGCGCTTGGAAACAGACTGGACCTGCTGTTGCACCTCAAAACCTTGCACCAGAGAGCCATGATTATGGACATCTTCCTTGTGGCTGCTTGGAGCCTTTGGAAAGAAAGGAACAATAACTATTTTCGCCAAGTAGCACCATCTATTTCATCCTGGAGGATTAGATTCAAGAAGGATTTCACTAATATTAGACATAGAGTCACCGATCACAAAAAACAGATAGTTACTTCCATAGTTGACTCAATACCATAATTCACTAGCACTGCTTACCCCCTGCGTGGGGTGCTTGCTAGCCTTTGTGCATATGTAAGATGTAACACATTGTACCATACTTTACCCATGGTAATATACTAAGCAGTAGGAGCCTTTCCTACTGTCTAACCCCTAAAAAACCATAGATACGGAATCTGACCTGAGAACAGTTGCTCTTCTGCTTTAAACATGGAGTTTGGGTTTGCTATGGTGGTCTTCGTGCTTTGGGTACTGCAGTTGCTTTACAAAGTGCTCATGTGGGGGTACTCTATGGTGGACATGGTGCTGTGTCAACTAAAAGTGGGTTACTCTCCGCTGGGGTTGGGGTTAGATGGGTTGTAGCTGGTTCTCTGTCCAACGGTGTAAGTGTGCAATCTGGAAGAATCTCGATTATGTGTGGTGGGGCTAGTTCGTGGGCCAGTACAATCATGGTTCTATCTGCATCGACGGGTAGCACTGTCTTTTGTGAAGAATGGGTTTTTTGCTCCCTTAGATATTGCCATCACCCCCTCCAATTCAAATGGCTAATAAACAAGAAAAGAAATTGAACGTGCAGACTTGTATGATAGACAGATGTGGTAATTCACATATATGTGGTCTAACCAAACAGGACAGCATGACACAATTTCACATATATGATGGCTAACTAAGCAGGATAGCATGACACAGTTTCAGATATATGATGGATAACTTAACAGGATATAATGGCATAATTCAACATATGATGAGTATCTAAACATTATGACATGACAAAACTATATGATATCTTTCTAAAATAGGTTGGGATGAAATAATTCACATACATGTTGTCTAAGTATACAAGATGGCATGATATGATTGACATAATTGATTCATATACTAAGCAGCTGGCACTCGCATGTATGATCTCTAAACCAAGCAGATGGAATTGAATATTGTGCATATGATGTCTAAACTAAGCAATGCAAGACACCATATGCATGATATGAGAAATATAAACACTGCAAATTAGAGCATACACCTCAGGTGGGATATAGGACGAGACATTTGTCTCTGAATCCTCCTCTGAGGAGCTAGTTGTAACCATGGAGATATATGCTTCAACAGGTACCATTGCCTGCTCTGAAGACCTTGTTTTCATGCCTGATTTTTCCATAAATAGCTCAAATGGCTGATACACATGAAGAGTAGTTCAATATACACAGATTGTCAACAGATGGAATACGTAATAAAAAAATGATGGCATGAGATAATTCACATATATGATGCCTGGCTACATGGCGGTGCATAATTCACATATATGATAACTGGCTGAAAAACATGGCATTGCATAATTCACATATCTGATATAGAAAGCAAACAGGAGGCATTAACACAAAAGCATGTCTAATCTAAGCAGATGGCATGGCAATGCAAGACACCATATGCATGATATGAGCAATATAACCCTGCCAAGTTAGAGCATGCACCTCGGGAGGGAATATGACTGGTCATCTGTCTTTGAATCCTCCTCTGAGGAGCTACCTGTAACCAACAAGAAATCCGCATCAACAGGTAGCACTGACTGCTTAGAAGACCGTATTTTCACTCCAGATTTTCCCATGACCGACTCAAATGGCTGATGCACAGGAAGAGTAGATGAATGTATAAAAATTGTTGACAAATGGAATACATTATGAAAAAATATATGGCACGATACAATTCACATATACGATGACTGGCTAAACGGGATGGCATTGCATGATTCACATATATGAAGATGGCGTTGCATAATTCCCATATACTCCCTCTGTTTCTAAATATTTGTCTTTTAGAGATTTCAAATGGGCTACCACATACAGATATATATAGACATATTTTAGAGTGTACATTCACTCATTTTGCTCTGTATGTAGTCACTTGTTGAAATCTCTAAAAAGATAAATATTTAGGAATGGTGGGAGTATGATATAGAAACCAAACAGGTGGCATTCACACAAAGCAAATATAAACTAAGCTGATGACATATAAGATGTATAATGTAAGCAATGCGAGGTGCCATATGCATGATATGACCAACGTCAGCATGCCAGGTTAGAGCAAACACCTCAGGGGGTGAATAGGAGTGGTCGGCTCCCTTTGAATCCCCCTCTGAACAATAATATTCCTCTGGAATACAATCTGGAATGGCGGGAGGGGGCCCACTTCACCCACCATGGAGCGGTGTCTGCATGACATTATATTCCCACGCAACGGTCTTCTCTTTTTCTCTACATGTCTAGTACGATTGTGTACAATAACTGACATGCATAATAAAAAAACATAGTTAGATTTTGTAAGGCCTAAGGGGTGCATGCAGAAATTAAGACTGATGGTAGCAAACAAGTGGATAGATCCAGAACTAATGATAGCAGGTAGATTATAGCTTCATTTTAAAAAGGTAGACGATGGATCATCTACTGTTTGTTGCCCACCCAACATGAACCACATAGAAGACCCTAGATGAACCAGATAGTAGACATATACTATTCGTTGTTGCCTCAATATGTGCCCTACGGGCATTTTAAAACTCAAGTTTGAACATTAGTTTGGACCTGACTTGGAGTCTAAGAGGTGAACAGGACGATAAAGTAGCAGGTAATAAAAACAGATGCATAACGTAAGCAGACACGAAAGAGTGCGACCTCTCTTCCAGAACTGTGTAGTCCTCAGGTTCATCTGCTCAATCGATAATGGTAATGCAGTTGGTGTGACTGCCGGCAACGGGGATGATGATCTGAGGCAATGAAAGAAAGTCTGCAGGGGGAATCTCTGTTGTAGTGAACTCTTCCGTCGATGGTGCACCTCAGGTGGGGTGGATGACAGCACCACAGGAGCAGGACATAACACACAGAGTTTTCTTTGACACCTATATGAAAATGAAGTAAATCTGTAAGGGCTCCTTAGAATTGGAGGATTCTATAAACGCAGGGACATGAAAAACACAGGCATAGGATAGGAATGCACGTGCAAAACAGAGCATTTGCAAACATAGGATTTCTGTCAACCTGGGTGTTTGGTTCACATGAATTGGAAGAACACAGGAATGGAGAACCATGGTCAAATTAAAGTGAAACCACGCGAAAATGAAAAAAATAAGAATCTTATTATGCCAGTAATGCAACTAGTCCTGTTCTTCATGCATATTAATTTGAAAAGTACATCCAAGTGGATATTAAAATTCCTACGTTTTTTCTTTGAAAGAGACACCAAAGGAAAAAATCCTCCAGTTTTGCTTTGCTCCATTCCTTCTAACCAAATGCACGAATAGTAGTACCATAGTAAAGTTTCCAATTCCTATGTTTTCCTTCACCTTTTCTTTGAACCAGTGGCGGCACTCTTCAACTGGTGGAAGCCTGCCCTTGTAATATTTTGTGAGTTTAGATTTGGTCCGCATTAGTTTCATATAATGGCTATCTTGCTAAACCGATTAAAATTATGGTTCAAAAGAGCATTTAGTTTTCTCCCTGTTAACTTTGTAACCACGATTCATTTATTTCTAGATTTGCAACTGCTTTGAACCAAAGTATACCTAAGGGATCGACATGAATGCAGAGTAACAAAGTGATGCGACGAGTGTACAACCTCTTTGGCATAGCCTTGTCGACCTCAGCATCATTGGGTTGGACGTGGAGGATGGTGATGCTGGTGTGACTGTTGGAGGCGGGGAAGAAGATCTAAGGCCTCTGGAAACAGCGCTGAGGGTACTGCTCCACTGTGATGGACGGTTCCGTCGTTGGAGCAGCTCCGGTGAGGTGCACGGCATCGAGGCTGAAGCAGGACAAGAAAAACAACGTTAATCTGAAGTTTAGGGCGAAACTGAATTTTACTGTCGAAACTGATTGAACTAGTAGCAGGGCATTGCAATAGAAGTTTAGGGCGTTCGAGCACTAGTAGCAGAGAAGTAGTGATCTAAATCAGCAGCCGCTTGAGTAGGTAATGCACTAGCAGAGAGAAACTCGTGCAGTAGCACCGCGAGTGAGTGCTAAAGCAGCAACTCCTGTAGCTACCGGAGGTCGTGCAACAGCAGCACGAGCGAGCGAGAGCAAGAGCAGAGCAGCAACACAAACGAGAGCAAGTGCGGAGCAGTAGCGTGACCGACAGCAATAGCAGAGCAGAGCAGCAGCACGAACGAAAGCAAGAGAAGTGCATCAACACGACCGACAACAAGAATAGAGTCGTAGCGCGAGTGAGAGCCGGAGCAGCAGCAGCTAGTGCCGGTGTGGAAGTCGCCGCCGAGGAAGCAACAACATGGGGGAGAGACGCCATGGATGAAGCGGCTGGCGACGACACCGTGGATGGAGACCCGCCATGGCTGCTCAGTATCGAGCACCGGCAGCCCCGTGAGATCAAATAAAAGATAAAATGCAACGGTGAGTGCAGAACCTCCTTGGTGGCGCTGAGTAGGCCTTAGCTTCATTGGAGGAATCGATGAGGGTGCCGCGGTTCTGGTGGGGCAGGTCAAGACGGTGCTATGGGGATGGAGGTGGCGCGATAGATGAGGCGAACATCGGGGTAGATCCTTGGAGGTGGAGGACGGGGCGGCTGATCTGGCGGGACGACGAGATCGACGAGGATCCTCATCCGATGCGGTGGATGAGGGACCGTGAACTTTTGCGGTGGAGGACGTCGTCGGGGAAGAGTCTCTGGCTGGGCGACGGTCGGGAGGCCGACGGAGGAGCGTGGGGTTTCGTGGGTTTGGGGGGCCTCGGTGCACGAATGGGGGGACGAAGGGGAAGGTATGGGGAGCCATGGCTTAGGGACGCAGTTGTATGAAATGTAGGGTATGTTACCAGCGTACCCCCACCGGTTTTGACCACGCGACGTCAAGCCGGCATTTCCAGCTGAGGGGTAGAAGGGGGATTCCGCGTGTTTGGGCTGCGGGACCGATTTCGGATGAGGAGGGAGTTTTCGCGTGCGTCAAAATTTTTGGATAACAAGGCGCGGCGCAGGTTGAAGAGGTGGGAGTTTCACAGCAGAAGAGACAAAAGATATTCGAGCTTGAAAATTTCGGGATAACAAGGCGCGGATTCCATGTTCGGCAGAACAAACTTAACGTGTACAAAAAACAATTCATACAAGACACAAGAGAGTCATGTCCCCTTTTACTATATTGCTATAAATGCCATTGAAAAAACTACAAGAAAAATGTAAAAAGAATCGGGAGAACAAGATTACCATGTACAGTACCAAATCAATTCGCACTTCCCTTAACAAAAAAATCAATTCCCACCACAAGAAAGAGTCATGTCCCTTTTTATATGATTTCAAATGCCAGGATGTCGAATTTCAATTTTTGAATCCACGTTATGTTGAATTCGAATATATCGTTAGGTGACCTTGCGGTTTATAATGGATGTAGTCCTACATTTTGATCTTCCATCTTATATGAACATTTTACTCCACCCTATGAACATATATATTGTCGTCTACCATATGGACTAAATTTGAATCAATTTTCCTTATTTGAATATGATTGTTGTCAAGTTATACCATCATTTAAATATTATCTTGATAACAAAAAACATGCATATAGCAGTAATCATATTTCAATATGAACCACATGTACCATACGATCTCCAATTCAAATATTTGTATCCATTTTATGTTGAATTCAAATCACAGTACATTACTCTAGGTAGAGGGATCTTCGGGATAATCTAAACCCTGTTTTCATATGTATAATTTTTGGCTGAATTGGGACAAGTTTTGGTATAAGCTTCTTGCAAACCGGGGATTCTCTCAACAAGCCTTGTGGTTCCGAGAGGGAACGTGTCACCTTTGTGTGCGAAACGATATACGCTACCTCCCCCCTGATTTTCCTTAGAGAGGCAACATAGAACTATATGAGTGCCCTGTTAAATTTTGGAATTATTCCGGGTTCGTTAGGCCTTTTTTATACACTAGCAAAACATGCCCGTGCGTTGCAACGGGATGGGAAAAAAATCATCTTTCATACACACATCCGACAACATCAGCAAACAATATTCCTTAAAAAATCTTTATTGACACAATTTCAAACAATATGAAAAACAACTTTAAGCCACTGGTTTACATAAAACTCCTACCAATAGTTTAATGTGCTTCATCTTATAGGGGTTGGTAGTGCACTATGCAAAATAGAGAAGATGATTATGTACCTATTTTAACCTTTAGGATATGGTAGTTGATAGGAATCAACATCCCCTATAGTGCCAATAATAGATTATGTGAGAGCATCAAACTGTCATATCTACTAAATTTGAATATGGTAGAAAACATATATAATAGACATTTATTAAATGCCCCACATAGAGAAGATATTAGTTAAGTTTACATTTTGTTAAAATTTGGAATTATTCTGGGTTCGTTTGGCCTTTTTTATATATTAATTAAATTTCTGGACAGTTAAGGTGCATAATTCAAATTTGAACTGCAAGCACATGCTCCGGTGCACCAAAGTTGGTTGAAAAATCACATGTGTGTCCTTGGGTGAATTTCTAGGTCCCATGCAAGAAATGGGAATGAAATTCAAACATCCAGGTGTCGTGACTTGGCCGAAAACATTGAGAAACTTGGTTTTTAAATTCCTGTAAATCCAAAACTCACGTGGATCATGAAATTTGGCATGGTGTCATGTCATGGCACTAACATGTTGTGGTAAAAAACTTGGCCGAATTGGAACAAGTTTTGGTATAAGCTTCTTGCAAATCGGAGCTTCTCTCAAGAAGGCTCGTGGTTCTGAGAGGGAACGTGTCACCTTTGTGTGCGAAGCGATATACGCTGCCCCCCTTGATTTTCTTTACAAATGCAACATATAACTATATGAGTGTCATGTTGAATTTTGGGATTAGTCCGGGTTTGTTTGGCCTTTTTATACATTAATTGAGTTTTTGGTCATTTAATGTGCAGAATTCAATTTGAACTACCAGCACATGCTCTAGTGCACCAAAGTTGGTTGAAAAATAACATGTGTGTCCTCGGGTGAATTTCTAGGTCCCATGCAAGAAATGGGAATGAAATTCCAACATTTGGGTGTCGTGGCTCGACCGAGAACATTGAGAAACTTGGTTTTAAAATTCTTGTAAATCCAAAACACGCCTGAAAATCATGAAACTTGGCATGACGTCATGTCATGGTACTAACATGCTGTGGTAAAAAATTTGGCCGAGTTGGAACAAATTTTGGTATAAGCTTATTGCAAACCATAGCTTCTCTCAACAAGGCTCGTGGTTCTGAGAGGGAACGTGTCATCTTTGTGTGCGAAACGATATACGCTGCCCCCTTGATTTTCTTTACAGAGGCACCATAGAACTATATGAGTGTCATGTTAAATTTTGGAGTTATTCCTGGTTCGTTTGGCCTTTTTTATACATTAGTTGAGTTTATAGTCATTTAATGTGCATAATTCAAATTTGAACTACAAGCAGCTGCTCCAGTGCACCAAAGTTGGTTGAAAAATCACATGTGTATCCTCGGGTAAATTTCTAGGTCCCATGCAAGAAATGGGAATGAAATTCAAACATCTGGGCATCGTGGCTCGGTCGGAAACATTGAGAAACTCGGTTTTTTATTCCTGTAAATCCAAAACACGCATGAAAATCATGAAACTTGGCTTGGTGTCATGACATGGCACCAACATGTTGTGGTAATTTTGCCATCCGATTTGCGAAGGCGCACACATTAACAATCAACAAAGTCATTTTGGAACAAGTGTTGTCACGTTACAATCGGAAACACAAGTACTATTATTGAAACCGTGGCGTTCTACTTACCATTTACGTGTCTCCACGCGTCCCCCTTTTTTATTAGCTAGGAGGCACCGTGTAGGGTAGCTATTTGAGTACAGGAGGCGTGCGATCAGACCCCTGCGTGTGCTTATCGGGAGGAGAGCCCTTTGACCTCCATCTGCCGCCCACCTCCCTCCCAAGGTCTCCATTAATGGCGCCCGATCCCCTGTTTAATGGCGTGGCTATGTCTCACTCGGCTGAGATTTAAGAGAGAAAAAAGAAAATCTGAAAAGAAAATTTTGCACGGATCTTGATGTAAGATCCGACGGACCTATATAGCATCTACTGCGACTTATAGCAAGACTGATGAATATATAAGGACGACGATAGTGCATAATAATTGTCTTACATAATTAGGAAGATAATTAAAAGGCCACATGCGGCTACGCGCGAAATACACAATGGAAAAAGAAGAAGGAAGACGCATACAATGATCTGGCTCGCTGATCTCTACTTTCTTGATGTGCTGCAGGTCGCAGAGTCTAGATCTCGAGGTGAGCGGCGATGATCTCTTTCATCAGTTTCATGTCCTTTACACGCAGCTTGGCAGCATCCACGGATTCCTTCACCAGCCTTTCGCGCTCGTTGCGGAGCATGGCATTCTCATCCATAAGTTTCTTGACGATGACGCCCGCCCTCTTCAACAAGGCAACGGTCTCCTCCGCCTGCTTCGGCCTTTTGGCTTGGAGCTTCACATTGCCCTCTGTCGGTGTCAAAACCGGCGGATCTCGGGTAGGGGGTCCCAAACTGTGCGTCTAGGTCGGATGGTAACAGGAGGCAAGGGACAGGAAGTTTTACCCAGGTTCGGGCCCTCTTGATGGAGGTAAAACCCTACGTCCTGCTTGATTAATATTGATGATATGGGTAGTACAAGAGTAGATCTACCACGAGATCAGAGAGGCTAAACCCTAGAAGCTAGCCTATGGTATGATTGTTGTATGTTGTCCTACGGACTAAAACCCTCCGGTTTATATAGACACCGGATAGGGTTAGGGTTACACAAAGTCGGTTACAATGGTAGGAGATCTGTATACCGTATCGCCAAGCTTGCCTTCCACGCCAAGGAAAGTCCCTTCCGGACACGGGACGAAGTCTCCAATCTCGTATCTTCATAGTCCAGGAGTCCGGCTGAAGGTATAGTCCGGCCTTCCGGACACTCCCTAATCCAAGACTCCCTTAGTAGCCCCTGAACCAGGCTTCAATGACGACGAGTCCGGCGCGCAGATTGTCTTCGGCATTGCAAGGCGGGTTCCTCCTCCAAGTACTTCATAGAAGATTTTGAACACAAAGATAGTGTCCGGCTCTGCAAAATAAGTTTCCACATATTGCCATAGAGAGAATAATATTTACACAAATCTAATCTGCTGACGTATTCTGTAGTGTGACATCACACCACGGCCAAGCCTTTATTCGAATCGTTTTATTGTTCCACCTCCGCGTGTCACGCAAGGCGGTTTCCTTGGCACATCTTGTTAAAGCAGAGATCGTGTCCCCTTATTCCGGGATTCTCATCAATACGGGCGTGGGTAACCCAACCGCTTCTAGGACTCCTAGACTATAGGCAAGTCCAAACGGCCACGGAGAGGGCACTTGATATTCACCCTCTTTATAAAGGGACAAGGCTTTTACTTTTTCCCTCCCGTGCTCAATTGAATCCTTCCCCCACCTCGAGCTCAAACACCCAAAGTTCAGGTCAGGTGCTCCGAACCTTCAATCATGTCCGGATCTAGCCTTCAAGGCCGATGGGTGCCTTCCTCCGTCACGGAAGAAGATATTAAAAAGTTGAGGGAGGCGAGATATCTGACCGCCGAGGTTTCGCATCGGCTGCCTGCTCGAGGGCAGGCCGTCCCCTCCCCCGAACCCAACGAGAACGTCGTGTTCGTCTCCCACTTCCTCCGAGGTCTAGGCCTTGCTCTGGATCCTTTCGTCAGGGGTTTGATGTTTTATTACGGGCTAGATTTCCATGATCTAGCTCCAGACTCCTTTCTTCGTATTACAACATTTATTGTCATGTGTGAGGCCTTCCTCCGGGTTACCCCTCACTTCGGCCTGTGGCTCAAGACCTTTGAAGTAAAGCCGAAGATGATCGAGGGGCAACATGCGGCGTGTGGAGGTGCCTCAATATGCAAGATGACGGGAGCTCCATGGCCCAAAGGTTCCATTCCAGAGGTGTCTGAATTGTGGCAATAGGAGTGGTTCTACATCACGGCTCCTAGAAGTGCCAAGTGGGCGGCCGCCCCGGTTTTCCGCTCGGGCCCTCCACCACAGATGATGTCATGGATCGACAGAGGCCTGAGCTGGGGTCCAGCCAAGGACGTGCCTATACTGCAAAGCCGCATTCGAGATCTCTTCAATGGAGATTTTAGTTTGGTTGCGGTAATACAAGTTATGCTGGTTCATCAAGTCCAGCCTTGCAAACGCCGGCCCCTTCGCTTGTGGGAGTTCAATCCCGAGGGACCGCGTGTCATTCAAAATTTCCTTGGCCTGACGCACGAGGAGATGTACAAGTCATTCTTCGGACCTCAGGTAGAGTGTCCGGAAATCATCGAGGATGTGGGCCTGAGCAGTAACTGCGCCGCCGAACAGGTAGGGAATCTTCCGGCCGAACATACTATCTCTCATTTGTTATGAAGTTATTTCTTGAGAGTTCGCTTTTTGACCAGGACTGGATAACAAAGGCGAAGTTGATTCGGTGTTCGACCCCCCTCCCTGAGGGTTTGGACAATCCGGTATTGGAAAAGATGCTCCAGGTCGCACCTTGCCCGGAGCCCTTGAAGGAAGATACCGGGAAGGATAATACAGGCGGACGTGGGCCCTCAACACTGCCCATTCTAACCGAGGGAGTGAGCGTCTCCATGAAGGAAGATGACCGGAGGAGGAAAAGGACTGCGCCCAGGGATTCGGAAGCTGAAGCTTCCAAACGGGAGAAGAAGTCTCCCACAGAGGGTCCTACCTTGGGGGGTGATTTTGTCGCACATAGTCCGCGGGGGGATCAATCCTCCGGCGAGTTATAAGTGACCCAAAATACTTTAATAGTACAGGTATGCCATCTTTTTCTTCTGAGAAAATAACCACCGCCTATATCTTTGCAGTTCGGGCCTTAGCCCCTCTCAAATGAGTTCGCCTTCGGGGGATCTTCTTCCAGAGATGATGGAGAGCGAAACGCCTCCTTCGGACTCCTCCGCTCCGGAAGCGGGCGACCCCAAAGTGTCGTCACGGAGGGCCTCTCCGAATCCAGTGAGGCCAGAAGATAATCCCATCGACCCCCGAAGCTCCCAGTGTCCGGCTCCCGAAGAGAGCAGACAAAAGAGTCCGGCACCGTCTGGTGTGCGATCTGATGTTCTAAGGGAGTTGGTGGGGCGAGCAGCCATCTCAGATGAACACCGTATGCTGATGAATATGGTGATGGAGAGAATTTCGTCCACCGAAAGCGGATTGCATGAAGCTTTTATGAGTCTACTGACAGGCTTTGAGGTACGTAAAATAATGTATGATAGTCCTGCACCTGCTAGGTGTGCCCTGTGTAGATAGTAGCCCCTGAGACTCTGGTTGTCATCGGAAACGACGGCGAACAGAGGATCATATTCCCAGGTAATAACCATACTGCCTCTATGTGCAGGTGATAGAAGCTCCGGTGGCTAGCCGGACTAGCGAGTTTGCCCATTTAAAACGGCAGTTGGATGCGGCAGACGCCGACATCGAGCTTGTTAACAAAAGGCTTGACGAGGCACAGGGTAAGTGTCATTATCTGGTAAACGCCACATAGTAAGAGCAGCATGATGCCAGTATCTTTAATATGTTGTGACTGCAGATGGAGCTGCCACTGTTGAAGCCTTGCGGGCAGAACTTGCCCGAGCCAAGGAACGAGCGAGGTTTGGTAATGCGGCTGCTTTGAAGGCGGCCGAACAGTTGAAAGCCGAGAAGGCCGCGCATGGCGTGACCCGAGATAAGATGGCCAAGATGGCCATAGAATTAAAAGCCGCCGCCGACCGTTGCCGGGTTCTTGAAAAGGAAAACCTAGCGAAGGCATCGGACCTTGAGAAGGCCGCTGCGACGAGAAAAGACATCCGCTCTGCTATGAGGGCGAAGAAGGAGGAGCTGCGGGAAGCCGGGGATATTGTAGCTGGGAAATCCTTTATGTTGCGTAGGAAGTTCGAAGATCCATGGTATGCCCCTCTGGATCGGCTGTGGAGTTCGGAGGATGTGTATATGAATTTGGCGGCGAGCGCTGCCGATGCGGTCAAGTACTTCTAGGGTCAAACGGACCATGAAGTGGACCAGCTGTTTTGGACACAATTCCATTCTCCCGAGCGTCCGCTTTCATTGACTGACCAATTAGCCGAATGGGTCGAACTGAATAAGTTGTCCGGACTCGCCATGAGGTCTGTTGTGGGTCAGCTATGGACGGAAAGGCCAAAACTGAACAGCTATTTCAGCTTGGTGCAGCAGTTCCTTGACGTGGTGCCGCGCATTAATGCGATGAAGAGGTCGGCGTGCATAGAGGGCACACGGATGGCCTTTGCCCGTGTTAAAGCATACTGGGCGGAGATGGATGCTACCACTGTTGCAGCGCGGGATTCGGCCAGAGGTCGAATGGCTGCTGAGCACTAGTTTGAAGAAGTTCTTGAGGGTGCTCGTTTGATAGAGACCCAGTGCTCAAAAAATATTATGTTTGAGTGATATGTAATCTAATTGTAAGCGAAATGCTTTTATAAATTTTGTAAGGCTATTTTTATACTTTTGCCTGAAAGTAATATGATGCCTCCTGGGCGGCCGTTTATGTATACATGTGTATAACCTGAAAGATTGCAGCCGTCGGCTTCAACCCCCACGCATATAATGCGGAGGTGCTCGCAAAAAACATGTGTTCACACTTAACCCAACGTCTTGGTCCTATTAAGGAGGTGATAGCGGAGCGAGCGAGGCAACCGGACTATAATGCTTTAGCACTTTCACTTAGCCATAGGAGTTTGACAGTGGGGCTACTAGATAGCCCCTGGTGGCTCCGCACTCTCCCGATCCCGGGGTGCATACATGCCTGGCCGGAAAACGGCCCTTCGTTAAGGCGGAGGAATTCTAACATTCCAACAGGTCATCGAGTGGTTGACCAGTCTCACGCTATATCATGACAGTCAGTTTTCGGCTTTCTCTACTGAGGTGCTCGTCCGGATAAACCAGGGCACAATCGCAGTAGTTCTCTTGGTGCTACATTAGCCGGTAAAGAAGAACGTAAGGCACCAAAACATAGGAGCCGGGCAAACCCAACATTTGACCAAAGACAATGATTCGGAGCTGATGCATATAGGGCCAAACTCGCGATGCCGAACACTCCCTAAGGTATTCGGTCTTTGTGGTATAAACCAGGCCTAAATAATGGCCTTTGTAAGAAGCCCCTTGTGTCCAGGTACGTGCATTGTTTTGGCGTGGCCACATGCCAAGACGTCAGCATCCTTCGCAACGCTGGATATGTATCAACAAGAGACAGTAAAAAAGGTTTACACAGGGTCTTAATCTAAAAAGAATCCTTGGAGCGGGTCCCTGCTGCACGTCTGCGCCTGTGTCTCCGTTGTGCCGTATCCTGGACGGGTGTAGCACGATGATCGTTTGTAAAAGAGAGGAATTTAGGTGAAGAAGTTGTCATGCAAAAAGATAGTTTTTAAAGAAACAATGTACAATTCAAGATGAGAAGAAATTGCCACTTGTCTGCGCGCGTTGAGCCCCTTGTATTGACAAATAGGGTGTGGCCGTTTATTCGGTATAGATAGCGGCGCCGGACTTGATTAGTTGTGTCTGAGGTCTTGACGACCTATTGGATGCTTTTGCTGGTCCGGGGCCTTTAGTGTGCGGCTGCCAAGGCAGTCGCACTCTCTTCGGCGCGCAGAGATCGCTTGATATTTCCTTTCACTGAAATGATGCCACGTGGACCGGGCATCTTGAGTGTGAGGGATGCGTACTGTGGTATTGCATTAAAGCGAGCGAAAGCTTCGCGTCCGAGCAGTGCTTGATATCCACTTTGGAACAGAGCGATGTGGAAGGTTAAATGCTCGCGACGGAAGTTATCGGGGGAGCCGAATATAACTTGTAGTAGGAGGGAGCCCGTACAACGAACCCCTGGGCCTGGCGTGACTCCTTAAAGGTAGTATTGCTAGGGCGAATTTTTGTTGGGTCTAACCCCATCCCGCGGATTGTATCCTGATATATTAGGTTTAGACTGCTGCCACCGTCCATCAAGACTCGTGTGAAGTGATATCTGCCAATTACTGGGTCTAATACCAGGGCAGCCCATCCTGCGTGTCGGATACTTGCTAAGTAATCGCGATGGTCGAAAGTGATCGGTTGAGACGACCAGTGGCAGGACTTTGTGGTGACAGGCACTTGGGTATATTTTCCTGGGAGTGCCGCGTTGTTTTTTCCCTTGATCACGCGTAACACGTTTACTGTTTTGACTTTTGGTGGAAATTTCTTTTGTTCCCCAGTGTCTTGCTTGGGAGGCTCGTCCTCGTCTTCACTTGGTGTATCCTCCCCCTTGTGTATGGCGTTGAGCTTGCCGGACTGCTTGAAGACCCAACATTCTCTGTGGGTATGATTAGCAGGTTTACCAGGGGTACTATGGATCTGACATACTTGGTCCAGAATTTTGTTGAGGCTGGACAGTTCATCCCTGGTGCCTTTGGAGGGCGGCTTTTGCTGACCTGGCCGAGAGCTTTTGAATCCGGCGTTTACTACCGTGCCCTTCATGCTGTCTTCTTTATTCCAGCGTTTGTTATTGCTGTTGCGCCGTGATTTCTCGTTTCCATCTCTAGCTTCAGATGTACTGGGGTCGCTGGTGCTGCATCTGGCTAGCCAGCTGTCCTCACCCGCGTAAAAGCGGGTCATGAGGTTTGTTAATGTGGCCATCGTTCTCGGCTTATTTTGGCCGAGGTGTCTGGAGAGCCATTCGTCACGGACGCTATGCTTAAAAGCTGCCAAGGCTTCGGCGTCCGGACAGTCGACAATCTGGTTCTTTTTAGTAAGAAACCTGTTCCAAAGCTTTCGGGCTGACTCTCTGGGCTGTTGAGTTATATGACTCAAATCGTCCGCATCCGGGGGTCGGACATAAGTCCCTTGAAAATTTGCCCGAAAGGCATCTTCGAGCTCTTCCCAACTTCCAATGGAGCTTTCGGGGAGGCCTTTAAGCCAGTGACGAGCTGGCCCTTTGAGCTTGAGGGGTAAGTACTTGATGGCGTGGAGACCATCTCCTCGAGCCATATGGATATGAAGGATGTAGTCCTCAATCCAGACCCCAGGGTCTGTTGTTCCGTCGTATGCCTCTATGTTTATGGGTTTGAATCCCTCTAGAAATTCATGGTCCAGCACCTCATCGGTGAAACATAGGGGGTGTGTGGCACCCCTGTAGCTGGGTGTACCGCATTGTTCGGATGTTTGTTGTGTTGCGTTGTATGCTGGGGCGCGCTTGCGTTGTCCATAGATGGATCTTGTTGCGCCGTCCTTTGGGTGCGAGCCCTCGCATGGGTCGCGTGTTGTATTGTGAGTGGCGTTGTATGCCGCTCTGTGTTGGTAGAGGGGTCGTCTATCCAGCCAGGTGGCTACTTTGATATTTGGTTGTGGGGGGTCTGAGGCCTCCTCATCGAATTTAGGTAGTAGCTTCCGCTTTGGGTAGCTCTTGGAGGGGCGATTGTCGCCATACCTCGCTGCTGTGTTTAGTATTTTACTCCATCTGATTTGGAGTGTGTCTTGCGCAGCCTTGAGCCTTTGCTTTTGCTTTTTAAGACTCCTCGCGGTGGCAACAAGCCTTTTACGGGCATTCTGCTGCTCCGGGTGCCTGTCCGGCGTTATGTCGTCCGGACCATTATCCTTGATAGAATTTGTTTGTTCGGTTTGATTATACGGATTGCCGTTGTCCGATAGTGGTTCGCCCTGCTCCAGCGCTGGGTCTGTGTGATCGTTATTTCTGTCGAGGTGGGATTTGGGGCGGCGCTTGCGTCGCCGCTTTGACTGCTTCTCGAGGGAACAAGCCTTCGGTGCGTCCTTCCGCTCCTCATCGTCATGTTTTGGTGCGTCCACCATGTATACGTCGTATGACGAGGTGGCTTTCCCGGGCCCAATAGGCGCTAGTTCTTCATTGTCTCTTTCATCAGCGTCCATACCGTCGATGTCTTCGGAGTCGAAGTCGAGCATGTCGGTTAAATCGTCGACAGTGGCTACAAAGTGGGTGGTGGGTGGGTTTTGAATTTCTTCATTGTTCGTATTCCAACCTTGCTGACCGTAGTCCGGCCAAGGCTCTCCTGATAAAGAGTGAGACTTTAGTGTCTTCAGAATATCGCCAAAAGGCGAGTGCTGAAAGATGTCTGCGGCAGTAAATCCCATGATCGGCGCCCAATCGGATTCGATCGGCAGGGGCGCGGAGGGTTCGGAGTCCGGAGAGGAGTCCGGCTCCTTGGAGTCACGAGTCTCGCGGAGTGCGGGGCTGGTGTTCGGCTCGATCGCCGTTGGGATTGCAGCCCCCGAGGCGGCGTCCAACCACCCATCCTCGATCGGCGTTGGCTCCGAATTAAGGGTCGAAGCCGATGCGGGTGCGGCCTCCAGGGCACTGTTCGGCGGCAGAGCTAGATCATGCTCGTCGTGACAGTGCGGCGCGCTCGGCGGTGACTCGAATCCGTCGAAGATCAAGTCCCCGCGGATGTCAGTTGTGTAGTTTAAACTTCCAAATCTGACCTGACGGCCAGGGGCATAGCTTTTAATCTGCTCCAGACGGCCAAGTGAATTGGCCTGCAGTGCGAAGCCGCTGAAGACGAAGATCTGTCCGGGGAGGAAGGTCTCACCCTGGACTACATCGCTATTGATGATAGTAGGAGCCATCAAGCCTGACGGCGATGACACAGAGGAACTCTCAATGAAAGCACCAATGTCGGTGTCAAAACCGGCGGATCTCGGGTAGGGGGTCCCGAACTGTGCGTCTAGGCCGGATGGTAACAGGAGGCAAGGGACACGAAGTTTTACCCAGGTTCGGGCCCTCTTGATGGAGGTAAAACCCTATGTCCTGCTTGATTAATATTGATGATATGGGTAGTACAAGAGTAGATCTACCACGAGATCAGAGAGGCTAAACCCTAGAAGCTAGCCTATGGTATGATTGTTGTTCTGTATGTTGTCCTACGGACTAAAACCCTCCGGTTTATATAGACACCGGATAGGGTTAGGGTTACACAAAGTCGGTTACAATGGTAGGAGATCTGTATATCGTATCGCCAAGCTTGCCTTCCACGCCAAGGAAAGTCCCTTCCGGACACGGGACGAAGTCTCCAATCTCGTATCTTCATAGTCCAGGAGTCCGGCTGAAGATATAGTCCGGCCATCCGGACACCCCCTAATCCAGGACTCCCTCACCCTCCCATAGTTTCCATATGACACAAGTAGCCTACTCAAACGAGGCATTCATGTCGTCCTGCAACCTCGCCTAGCCGGAGATCTGATCCATCTGGCTATGGATGATCGCATGCATGCACTTGTAAGAGTCGCTGCCTACCCGCGAGACATTTTCCTAGGCCGCCGCGGAGCGGTGGGACATCTCTGCTGCATTCGCGACGCAACGGGACATCTCTGCTGCTTCCGCAGCATGGCGGGACATCTCTGCTGCTTCCGCTGCGTGGCCAGACTAGTCTGCTGCATTGACAACGTGACGGGGCATGTCGGCTGCTTTCACGGCGAGGCGGTATATCTCTCGTGCTTCCGCTTCCATGCTCGCCTCTCCCTGGTGGTAATCTCTTGACCCAGAACTCGTGTTGGCCATGGTAGACGCAAGGGAACGATGCTAAATGACTTGTTTGTTTTTGTGGACGAGGAGTTGAGGAGGAATGTGCAGTCATCTTGGCATAGTAGTATTTATAACCGAGTACTAATACGCTCATAAGTGGGAAACCATTTAGGTTGTGATCGGTGTGAACAGGTTTGCAATTAAATATAGAGTAGTACTTTGGAATGTGACGAGACGCAAGCTCAAAATTTATTGATGGTTCTAGTTTCGAAGTGCGACACTATTCTCGGATGGCGTAACGTGGGCACGCGTTCTCGGCCGTGGTGTAGCAGTTTTGTAATATGACATGGTACTTCTTTTTCTACTATTGTGTACGTGCAATAACTGGCACCGTGGGATACATAGCTTACAGTTATTGGGGCGTTCGACAGGAATAGCCTCGTGGCGAGCTATAGACTAGTATTTTTTCACACGCATTACATCGACACATATCATCTCTCTCCCTCTTTCCCACGCACACACCTAGTCTCTCGGGACTTCTCGCACGCACCATCTCTAGCTCCCTAGGTCAATGCCACCCACATACACTTGTACTCTGAGTTTAGTACGTTATGCACGAAGAGAAGAGGTGCACGCACGCACTCGTTCTCTCTCACGCACGCATCTGTAGCTACGAATTGTAGTGTTCTCAACCATCCGATTGACTCTATCATAGGTTCTCGTTGCTCCTTGGCCTTGAGATTGAGAAGTTTAAAACACAGAGGCTAAGCTGGAGGTGCGAGGTTTTGGTTAATGTGCGGGCCACACACGGCACCAACACGACACGAGCATCGTCTGCCTGGTGCGCAGTCGGGTGAGTTGTCCAATTATAGATACAACTAGGCCCTCCTTGGTATGCGCAGAGAAATTAGGATCGGAGGGAGTACTACTAGTAGTAGTACTACTTTGATGTGTCGCGTCAACTCACACAAGTATGCAACACTTCCTGAACAAACAAGCATATAAGTTGTTATACTTCTTACCCAAAGGATCTTTATATCCAACAGACACAAAATATCCGTTCGACTGTTGGAAATTACTTTAACTATTGATCTGATGTTGAAGTAATTGTTGCATCGCCACCAAAACCCACCATCACTTAAGGCAAAGTAGACCGAGCTAACACCTATATTATCATATTACTAAGATAAACAGAAGGCACTGTAGAATCATTTAGGAGGTGAGCTTGTCAATCTGGATGTGCAGGGACACCGTCCTCGACAACCCAGCCCCGGCCAGTAGCTTGGGCGGAACTGTGAAGATGGTCAGCTCCTGCACGGCGACGTCACCGGGATCCTTTTTTCTTCTCACCTCCATTTCCACCTTGATGGTGTCGGTCCTGCCTTTGGGATCCCCCGGCGGGCCGTTCGCCCACAGGTTGGCCGCGTAGTGCGACAGTGGGGACGCCCCCACTCTGATGCAGATGATCAACATGGTGATAGGCGCGCCAATGTCGAGCACGCCGCCGACCAAGAAAAATGCGCGACCGTCCTCCTCCCCGAACAGCAAGAGTCGTGGCTCCGACAGTGGCACTTGCAGCTGGAGCAACTTGTCATACTGGATCCTGTGCACGGGCATG